>NC_037674.1:17029163-17312444 GCF_003255815.1 Theropithecus gelada
AAAAAAAAAAAAAAAAAAAAAAAATGCATTTCAAGAAGAAAAATATAAACATTTTGGAACTAAGATAATGGGAAAGGAAGGCTAAGATAGTAAAAGTTTTAGAAAAGATATCTACTTGCAAAATAGTGCAAGGGAGTCAGTTGGATTGGCTCCTGAATTTAAAAATATGAGTATTTATAGGGAAAATGCATGAGATCACCAGTTATTTAGTTTACATTAATCTGTCACGATGGAAAAACTCCACCTTTCTCACATTATTATATCCACAAAGGTCATACCATTTCTTTGGATACCACTGTTGGGCATAAAGTTAGGGACAAAGTTGTTTAGTTAGGGGGTCTAGGCTTATAGGAAATGCTCCAGGTTATATTTATTTTGGGAAAAGTATTTTCTTTCCCTCATGTCTGGGATGTGAGTTTTATTCATATTGGTGGCAAGGCAGAACATCAATTTTACTTTCCCAGTAGGTTGTTCAAGGTCACATAGCTAACAAGTGGTTCAGTAGGATTTGAACCCAGACAGCCTGGGTTCAGAGTTCTAGATCTCAGCTACTCTGTTATTGAAAATGGAGAGACAGGAATTCCAAAGGAAGAATCAAAGTTTACAGAAGGAGGGCAGTATAAAGTGTGTTCAGGGGTGCCGTAGTAAAGTAGTGTAGTAATTATGCCTGTAATTGGCGGGAGATAAAAGATGATGAGGCTTTTTCGGGCTATCATGTGGAATATCTTGAAAATTAGGATAATAGATGGGTCCAAGGATGGATGAAAAGGATTCATTCCTTATAAATATTGCATTGAAATAAAATTTCAGATATATAAAGGATCATTCTTTGAGTGTACTTACAGCATTGTGGCTTATCCATCCTTTACAAAGGTTATTTAGCTTGGCCAGACATGGTGGCTCATGCCTGTAATCCCAGCACTTTGGGAGGCCAAAGTGGGCAGATCATGTGAGCCCAGGAGTTCGAGACCAGCTTGGGCAACGTGGCAATTGCCACTACGTTAATTTAATAATAATTAAAAATAAAAGATATAATTTATTTTTATAATTAAAAAATTAAAAATTTTAAAAAAGGTTATTTAACTTTAGCTGTTCCTTATAATATACCAGATCCTTTTCAAAGGAAAGGATAAAGTTCTGTTCCAGCAATTCTCAAATTTAACTAGCATTCTTACCTTTGAGAATACTACCATTACTTTTTTTTTTTTTTTTTTGAGACAGGGTCTTGTTCTGTTGCCCAGGCTGGAGTTCAGTGGTACGATTTTGGCTCACTGCAGTGAGCTCAGTTGATCCTCCCACCTTAGCCTCCCACGTAGCTGCTACTGTAGGTGTGTGCCACAATGCCCAGCTAATTTTTTTGTAGAGACAGAGTTTCACCATGTTGTCTGGTCTGGTCTTGAACTCCTGGGCTCAAGCAGTCCACCCACCTTGGCCTCCCAAAGTGCTGGGATTACAGCCATTACTTTTGTATTATGGTAAAATATATATAACATAAAATTTACCATTTTAATAATTTTTCATTGTATGGTTCAGTAGCATTAAGTACATTCACATTGTTGTGCAACCATTACCACTATCCATCTCCAAAACTTTTTCATTTCCCCAAACTGAAATTATGCCTATTAAACACTAAACTTCCATTCCTTCTTCCTCCTAGTCCCTGGCAACCACCTTCTACTTTCTGTCTCTATGGATTTAACTATTCTAAGTACTTCATAAAAGTGGAATCGTACAATATTTGTCCCTTTGTGTCTGGCTTATTTTACTTAATGTCTTCAAGGTTCATCCATGTTGTAACATCTGTTAGAATTTCCTTCCTTTTTTTGCAAATTTTAAAAATTGTGGTAAAGTACATGCAACAAAATTTAACCATTTAAA
Source organism: Theropithecus gelada (assembly GCF_003255815.1). Lineage (NCBI taxonomy): Eukaryota > Metazoa > Chordata > Mammalia > Primates > Cercopithecidae > Theropithecus > Theropithecus gelada. Next base: position 17,031,042 of record NC_037674.1, read on the forward strand.
AATGTACAGTTTAATGTTATTAACTACATTTATACTGCTGCACAACTATCACCACCATACATCTCCAGAAACTCTATCTTGTAAAATTGAAACTCTATACCCATTAAACAATCAATCTCCATCTTTCTCCCAGCCCCTGGCAAGCACCATTCTACTTTCTATCTCTATGATTTTAACTACTGTAAATACCTCACATAAGTGGAATAATACAATAGTTGTCTTTTTGTTACTGGCTTATTTTACTTAGCATAATACCCTCAAGGTTTATCCATGGTGTAGCATGTATCAAAATTTCCTTCCTTTTTAAGCCGAAAAATACTCCATTGTATGTACATGCCACATTTTGCTTATCTATTCATTCATTTATGGACACTTGCATTTCTTTCTTTCTTTCTTTTTTTTTTGGAGACGGGGTCTCGCTCTGTTGCTCAAGCTGGAGTGCAGTGGCATGATCTGGGCTCACTGCAACTTCCGCCTCCTGGGTTCAAGCAGTTCTCCTGCCTCACAGCCTCTCGAGTAGCTGGGATTACAGGAGCCTGCCACCACACCCAGCTAATTTTTATATTTTCAGTAGAGATGGAGTTTTGCCATTTTTGTCAGGCTAGTCTCAAACTCCTGACCTCAGGTGATCCGCCTGCCTTGGCCTCCCAAAGTGCTGGGATTACAGTCATGAGCCACCGTGCTCAGCCGGACACTTGCATTTCTTCTACCTTTTGGCTACTGTGAATAATGCTGCTATGATTGTGCATGTACAAATGTGAGTTTTCTTTGTTTTTATTTATTTATTTTGAGACAGAGTTTTACTCTTGTTGCCCAGGCTGGAGTGCAATGGCTTGATCTTGGCGCACTGCAGCCTCTGCCTCCCAGGTTCAATCGATTCTCCTGCCTCAGCCTCCTGAGTAGCTGGGATTACAGCCATGTGTCAGCACATCTGGCTAATTTTGTATTTTTAGTAGAGATCGGGTTTCACCATGTTGGTCAGGCTGGTCTTGAACTCCCAACCTCAGGTGATCTGCCCGCCTTGGCCTCCCAAAGTGCTGGGATTACAGGCATGAGCCACCGCGCCTGGCCGTTTTCTTCCTTTTTAAGACTGAATAATATTAGATTGTGTATGTGTGCAAATACACACACACACACACACACACACCCCATGTTTTGTTCATCCATTCATTTGTCAGTGGACATTTGTTGTTTTCTGCTTTTGGTGAACATTTGTGTACAAGTTTTAATTTAAGCATGTTTGAATACACGTTTTCAGTTCTTTTAACCCTCTAGCTAGAAGTGAAATTATTGGATCATATGGTAATTCCATGTTTGACATTGAGGAACCACCAAATTCTTTTCCACAATGGCTGTACCATTTTACATTCCACCAGTAATGCAGAAGGGTTTCAATTTCTTCACTTCCTTGCCAACACTTGTTCTTGGTGAGTGCGCGCCGCGCGCGCATGTGTGTGTGTGTATGAATAGCTATCTTAGTGGGTGTGAAGCAGCATTTCATTGTGGTTTTGATTCACATTTCTCTTAACAGCTAGTGATGTGGAGAATGTTTTTATGTGCTCATGTGCTTATTGCAATCAGTATATTTTCTTTGGAGACGTGTTACTCAAGTCTTTTGTCCTGTTTTGAACTGTGTCATTTATACCACCATTTTTAAAATCTAGTAAGTCTCTCAGCTGTCTTCTGGGTTGAACCAAAGGCTCCTTATAACACTGAAGCATATTGTGATAGGAAGGACTTATTAGGAGGTTAATAATGAACTATTAAGTATTAATGTAGGAAACCTCTTAGTTGGGGGTGACTGACTCAGATTGTTCACCTAGATCTATTTTTCTATAACATGACATCAATAGTAAATTATCCAAATGTGGCATAATCTCCATTGGTTGCTGGAAGTCATCATTGTTTTTCTGTTCCATGGCTCTTCTACAGCTAGAAACTATTCCTTTTTTTTTTTTTTTTTTTTTGGTGAGATGGAGTCTTGCTCTGTCACCCAGGCTGGAGTGTGGTAGCATGATCTCAGCTCACTGCAACCTCCACTACCCAGGTCCAAGCGATTCTCCTGCCTCAGCCTCCTAAGTATCTGGGATTACAGGTGCCTGCCGCCATGCCCAGCTATTTTTTGTAGTTTCTGTAGAGAGGAGGTTTTGCCATCTTGGCCAGGCAGGTCTCGAACTCCTGTCCTCAACCAGTCCGCCTGCCTTGGCCTCCCCAAGTCCTGACATTACAGGCCTGAGCCACCGTGCCCGGCCAACTATTCCTGTTTTCATTTTTAGTTTTTGCTAGGGTGTGCTTGATAATGTCAATCTTCCATTTATCTTTCTGTCTCCCTCTACTTTCTCTAATCCATTGCCACAGATGAACTTCAGTGTTGTTAGGGAAACCCCTCACTTGCTTACTTTAATAATCCTGTGACCTCATGGTCATTCCTAATGGTAGTATTTTCTAGTTATGATACACCTAATACAAAGATGGCATTAACTTGATTACCTCTGTTAAAGAAAAAAAAATGGAGTAATAATTTTGCAATGGATAGCATATTGAAATTTTAATCTTTCTCTAAAAGATACCGTAAATATCTCTAGAACATGAAAACAAAAGCAATGAACATTGAAAGCACTAAATGAGTCAACGGGCAGTTTTTGAATCTAAGGATAGAGTCTTCTTAAGAGTTGCCCAGGTAGGTCTGTTAAATCTGAGTAATTAGGCACCTCGTGAGGAAGTATGCAGTGACATTTGCTATCACTCTTTGGAATTAACACGAGGGTTCAGTACAGTTTTCCTGCTGGCTCCCTGACAGTATTGGTTTAAGTGACAGCCAGAATTAAGTTAGCCTAGCTCACAAACTTCATAATGGAAATCTGAATCACAAGGAGGTGAGTACCTTAAAGGATTTTGTCTTTTTCACTTTTTTTTTTTGAGATGCCCCAGCCTCCCAAAGTGCTGGGATTACAGGCGTGAGCCACCGTGCCCGGCAACTTTTTTTTTTTTTTTTTTTTTTTTTTGAGACAGAGTCTTGCTCTGTCACCCAGGCTGGGATGTGGTTGTATGATCTTGGTTCACTGCAACCTCTGCCTCCTGGGTTCAAGTGGTTCTTGTGCCTCAGCCTCCCTAGTAGCTGGGATTACAGGCATGTGCCATCACACCTGGCTAATTTTTGTATTTTTACAGGGTTTCACCACGTTGGCCAGGCTGGTCTTGAACTCCTGGCCTCAAGTGATTCGCCCACCTCAGCCTCCCAAAGTGTTGGGATTACAGGCGGGAGCCACTGTGCCCAGGGTTTGAGTCTAGCTGGGGCAACACAGCGAGACCCTGTCTTTACAAAAAATTGAAAAATGAACCAGGCTCTGTGGCACACATTTGTGTCCTAGCTGCTCCAGAAGCTGAGATGGGAAGATTGTTTGCACTCAGGAGGAGTTGGAGGCTGCAATGAGAGTGCCACTGCACTCTACCCTGGGCAACAGAGTGAGATCCTTTCTCTATGAAAAAACAAATACAAAGAGAAAGGAGGGCAAGTGACCTGAAATTGTAACATAAGAGACTTAGATATATAATCTTAGGATTTGGATTGGGGGGAATCAGAGGGATTATAGATGAAGGAGCAGGTATGGTCAGAGTAAGATTTTTGCAAGGTACTTGAGTATCAAGACGGGACAGTTTCAAATGATGACAAGATCCAGAGTTAAAGAAGTAAAGACCAGGTACGTTAAATAGAATTGAACTAAAGAGTGCTGGGCGCGGTGGCTCATGCCTGTAATCCCAGCACTTTGGGAGGCCGAGGTAGGCGGATCACCTGAGGTCAGGAGTTCGAGACCAGCCTGACCAATATGGTGAAACCCCATCTCTACTGAAAATACAAAAATTAGCTCGACATGATGGCGTGTATCTGTAATCCCAGCTAGTTGGGACGCTGAGTCAGGAGAATTGGTTAAACCCAGGAGGCGGAAGTTGCAGTGAGCCAAGATCGCGCCACTGCACTCCAGCCTGGGTGACAGAGTGAGACTCTGTCTCAAAAAAAAACCAACCAGGTTGGGTGCAGTGGCTCACGCCTGTAATCTCAGCACTTTGGGAGGCCGAGGCAGGCGGATCATGAGGTCAGGAGATCGAGACCAGCCTGGCTAACACAGTGAAACCCCGTCTCTACTAAAAATACAAAAAATTAGCTGGGCGTGGTGGCGGGCGCCTGTAGTCCCTGCTACTCGGGAGGCTGAGTTAGGAGAATGGCGTGAACCCAGGAGGTGGAGCTTGCAATGAGCGAAGATCGCTCCACTGCAGTCCAGCCTGGGCAACAGAGCAAGACTGTCTCAAAAAAAAAAAAAAAAACGAACAAAAAATATAGTAACCACTATTTGTATAGCATATTTGTATAGCATTTACACTGTATTAGGTATTATAAGTAATCTAAAGATTATTTAAAGTGTACGGGATGATGTGTATAGGTTATATGCAAATACTGTGCTTTTTAAAAATTTAATTTAATTTAATTTAATTTAATTTTTGAGTCAGAGTCTTACTCTGTCACCCAGGTTGGAGGGCAGTGGTGCAATCTTGGCTCATTGCAACCTCTGCCTCCCAGGTTTAAGCAGTTCTAGAGCCTCGACTTCCCAAGTAGCTGGGATTACAGGTGCTCGCCACCACGCCTGGCTAATTTCTTTTTTTTTGAGATGGAGCCTTGCTCTGTTGCCCAGGCTGGAGTACATTGGCGGGATCTTGGCTCACTGCAACTTCCGCCTCCTGGGTTGAAGCGATTTCTGGCTTATTATTATTATTTTTTTTAGTAGAGACAGGATTTCACCATGTTAGCCAGAGTGGTCTTGAACTCCTGACCTCAAGTGACCTGTCCTCCTCAACCTCCCAAAGGGCTGGTATTACAGGCCTGAGTCACCACACCCAACCTAATTTTTGTATTTTTAGTAGAGATGGGATTTCACCATTTTGGCCAGGCTGGTATCAAACTCCTGACCTCAGCTAATCCACTTGCCTCAGCCTCCCAAAGTGTTGGGATTACAAGCTTGAGCCACCACACCTGGCCTGTGGTATTTTATATCAGGGATTTGAGCATCCATGGATTTTGGTATTTGCAAGGGTGTCCTGGAACCAGTCCCCATAAATAACAAGAGACAACTGTGTATCTCAAAGGTGAAGCCGTAAAGGAAGATGATCGTGATCTGGAAACTTTGATAGAAAGGCAAGAGAATGACAATCATTTCTGGCTCTGGGGGCAGGGGGGCGGTAAAGGTTGTAGTAAAGAGAGAAATGTGAGAAAATACTTGAGGGAGGACAGCCAGGTTTAAGTCAAGGTAAATAAGTGGAAGGACCATTGTTCAGAAAGACTGAGGAAGCCTGATACTTGGTATAATAAGAGTGAGTATTCTCTTGGGCATAATGGAAAGCTTTGGGCAGTGACAGTGTGGAAAGAACCAGGGTTGAGGACCTACAGATTAGTAAGATAGTTCATGGTTCGTATCATATTGCCTTTGTCTTTGGTGACCTGGGATTATAGAGATCAGAGGGAATGTTGGAAGTTATTGATTGACTTAATTGTCTGGACTTTGTAAGTTGTTTTGGTACTGAAACTGGTTTAAAGATCCAAATAGTATATTATGTGATCTCATAGAGGTGGTAAATGCTTTTTATAAAGTTAGTGTGAAAGTCAACAAAGACTATATTCTGGGTGAGGGGTTGAATAAACAGAGTTGAAATCACTTGTTAGGTAATGGCTCCCAGAAGGAATGTGGTGAAAAACTGATTGTGTCCAAGGACTCCTGTGATGCTTATAGAGGGGCTATAAAGTTCCCCCAGGTTGAGGGGAATGTGGTGACAGGGATCATTTTATAATAGAGTGACTATCAGTTTAAAATTGAATGGCTTGTGGATATATGCTAGAAGGAAACAGAAATGAATACCTGTTAGGATATTGGGATATGGCTTACTTTTTTTTTTTTTTTTTTTTTTGAGAGACAGTGTCTCTCTCTGTCACCCAGGCTGGAGTGCAATGGCGTGATCTCGGCTCACTGCAACCTCCGCCTCCCAGCTTCAAGGGATTCTCCTGCCTTAGTCTGCTGAGTAGCTGGGATTACAGGCACCTGCCTTCACGTCTGGCTAATTTTTATATTTTTAGTAGAGACAGGGTTTAGTTTGCCAGGCTGATCTCGAACTTAGTTGGTCCACCTGCCTCGGCCTCCCAAAGTGCTGGGATTACAGGCGTGAGCCATTACCATGCCCAGCCTTTTGTTTTTTTTTTGGGACACAGTCTTGCTCTGTTGCCCAGGCTGGAGTGCAGTGGTGAGATCTCAGCTCATTGCAACCTCCGCCTCCTGGGTTCAAGCAATTCTCTTGCCTCAGCCTCCTGAATAGCTGGAACTATAGGTGTGCACTGCCATGCCCAGCTAATTTTTGTATTTTCAGTAGAGACAGGGTCTCGTCATGTTGGTCAGGCTGGTCTCGAACTCCTGACTTCAGGTTATCTGCCTGTCTCGGCCTCCCAAAGTGCTGGAATTACGGGCTTGAGCCTGGCCAGATATGAGTTAATTTTTAATTTTAAAATATACTAGAATTTTTTTTTTTTTTTGAGAAAATCTCACTCTGTCACCCAGGCTGGAGTGCAGTGTCATCATCATAACTCACTGCAGCCTCTAACTCCTGGGCTCAGGAGATCCTCCTGCCTCAGCCTCTTCAGTAGCTGGGACCACAGGCATGTACCACCACAGTCAGTTAATTTTTAAAATTTTTTTGTAGACAGGGGTCTTCTTATGTTTCCAGGGATCTTGCTTGTCTTGAACTCCTGGGCTCAAGCTATCCTCCAACCTTGGCCTCTCAAAGTGTTGGGATAACAGGTAAAAGCTATTTTACTTGGCGTTTCTTTTCTTTTTCTTTCTTTCTTTTTTTTTTTTTTTTTGAGACAGGGTCTCTCTTTGTTGCCCAAGCTGGAGTGCAGTGGTGTGATCTTGGCTCACTGCAACCTCTGCCTCCTGAGTTTGAGCGATTCTTCTACCTCAGCCTCCCTATTAGCTGAGGCTACAGGCATGTGCCACCATGCCTGCTAATTTTTTGTTGTATTTTTGGTCGAGATGGGGTTTTGCCTTGTTGCCCAGGCTGGTCTTGAACTCTTGGGATCAAGTGATCTGCCTGCCTTGGCCTCCCAAAGTGCTAGGATTACAGGTGTGAGTCACTGTACCTGATGTTTTTTTGATGGGGGTCTCACTGTGTTGCCCAGGCTGGACTTGAACTCCTGGTCTCAAGTGATCCTCACATCTCAGCCCTTTCAGCATGAAAATTTGTCCTTCTCCTCCTGGTTGGGGATCATAATGTCTTTTTTTTTTCCCCGCGTCTTGTTATACTATTCTTGTCCCATCCAACTTCTGACTTCACCCTTTTCTTTTGTGTGTTTTTCCTTGTCTTATGGTTTCCTCTCTTGTGTGGCTCTACTATTTTATGGCCCCTTCTCTGGCAATGTTTTAGTTTCTCTTCTTGATTCCAGCTCCATGAGTCTTTTCCTCCCATTTTCCATTCAGTTGAGAGGGAATGAGAGAGTACATTTTTACATTTGAGGCAGAGAATCTGTTTGTTACTCCTATTTGACAAAACTCTCATAGCACTCTTTCCTCACAAGCTGATGGTTAATTCATAGAACCTTTAGGTCTGTTGGATCCCTCCTATCTAATTAGCTTGGCACAGGAGTCAGGAGCATGTAGGTTTTTTTTTTTTTTTTTTTTTTTTTTTGAGATGGAGTCTCGCTCTGTTGCCCAGGCTGGAGTGCAGTGGCGCAGTCTTAGCTTACTGCAAGCTCCGCCTCCTGGGTTCACACCATTCTCCTGCCTCAGCCTCCCGAGTAGTTGGGACTACAGGTGCCCGCTATCACGCCCGGCTAATTTTTTTTTTTTTTGTATTGTTAGTAGAGACGGGGGTTTCACCGTGTTAGCCGGAATGGTCTTGATCTCCTGACCTTGTGATCGGCCTGCCTTGGCCTCCCAAAGTGCTGGGATTACAGGCATGAGCCACCGTATCTGGCCATTTTTTTTGTATTTTTAGTAGAGATGGGGTTTCACCGTGTTGGCCAGGCTGGTCTCGAACCTCTAACAACCTCAGGTGATCTGCCTGCCTCAGCCTCCCAAAGTACTGGGATTACAGGTGTGAGCCACCATGCCCAGCCTATTTTTTTTTTTCCGAGACAGATTCTTGTGCTGTTGCCCAGGCTGCAGTGCAGTAGCATGATCAGGGCTCACTGTAGCCTCATCCTCCCAGGCTCAAGTGATCTCTTACCTCAGCCTTCCAGTTACAGGCATGTGCCACCACACTTGGCTAATTATGTTTTATTTTTTTTAGAGACAGGGTCTTGCTGTGTTGCCAGGCTTGGTCTTGAATTGAGCTCAAGCCATCTTTCTGCCTTGGCCTCTCAAAGTGCTGGGATTACAGGTGTGAGCCAGGGTGCCTGGCTTCCTTTTTTTTTTTTTTTTTTAAAGACAGAGTCTCGCTCTGTGGCCCAGGCTGTAGTGCACTGGCGCGATCTTGGCTCACTGCAGCCTCCGCCTCCTGGGTTCACGCGATTCTCCTGCCTCAGCCTCCTGAATAGCTGAGACTACAGGTGCCTGCCACCACACCTGGCTAATTTTTTGTATTTTTAGTAGAAATGGGGTTTCACTGTGTTAGCCAGGGTGGTCTTGATCTCCTGACCTTGTAATCTCCCTGCCTTGGCCTCCCAAAGTGCTAGGATTACAGGGGTGAGCTACTGTGCCTGGCCCTAGCTCCCATTTTTAAAGTGATTTTGTTGTTGAGTTGTAGGAATTCTTTTTATATTCTAAATATTAGTCTATTATCAGATATATAGTTTGCAAATATTTTGTCCTTTTCTGTACGTTGCCTTTTCACTATCTTAATAGTGAATAATATACAATAGGTTTTAATTTGATGAAGTCCAGTTTATCTTTTTTTATTGTGTGTTACTTGTGCTTTTTGTGTCATACTTTTTTTTTTTCCCCCGAGATGAAGTCTCGCTAAGTCGCCTCTGCTCACCTCAGCCTCCCTAAGTGTTGGGATTATAGGCGTGAGCCACCATGCCTGGCCTTTTGTGTCATACTTAAGACCATTGCTAAATCCAAGGTTGTGACTCTTTCTCATTTTTTTTCCGTAAAAGTTTTATTGTTTCAGCACTTACATTTAGATCTTTGATCTGGTTTGTGTTCATTTTTGCGTATGGTGTGAGGTAGATGGTTCCACATAATTCTTTTTTTTTTTTTTTGAGTCAGTGTTCTGCTGAACCAACATAATTCTTTTGTATGTGTATCCAGTTGTCCCAGTACCATTTTTTCATCCTCTATAAATTTAATAAAGTACTTCTTCATATTTTACATAAGACATTTCTTCATACTTTATATAAAACTGGCCTAACATTCCATTCAAAATATTACTATACAGGTCAGGTACAGTGAGTGGATGGATCATACATATTACGTAATCCCAGAACTTTGGGAGGCTGAGGTGGGAGGATTGCTTGAGGTCAGTAGTTTGAGACCAGCCTGGGCAACAGAGCAAGATTCCATCTGTACAAAAAAAAAAAAAAAAAAAAAAAGGAGAAGGCTGGGTGTGGTGGCTCACATGTGTAGTCCCAGCACTTAGGGAGGCTGAGGTTGGAGGATCACTTGAGTCCAGGAGTTTGAGACCAGCCTGGTCAACATGGCGAAACCCTGTCTCTACTAAAAATACTAGAAATTAGCCAGGCGTGGTGGTCGCACACCTGTAATCCCAGCTACTTGGGAGGCTGAGACATGAAAATCACTTGAAACCCGGGAGGTGGAGGTTGCAAAGAGCTGAGACTGCACCACTGCCCTCCAGCCAGCCTGGGCAGACTCTGTCTCAAAAAAAAAGAGGAAAAGAAAAAATATTACCATTCAAAGTGAATATGAAATGTGTATTATTACTTGTGGAATACTAAAGTTGAAGTATATACCATAGAGGTTGTCTTCAGTCCCCCTTATTTTATAAATGTGGAAAGAAAGACCTAGAAAAGTTAACTGATGTCCAGTGTTGTATAGCTAATCAGTTAGAGATAATACTTTAACCCAGGTGTTTGCAAACTTTTTCTGTAGAGGGCCACATAGTAAATATTTTAGGCATTGTGGGCCAAGAGGCAAAATAGGGTATTATGTAGGTACATATATAAAAGTAAAACCAAATTTCCACAAATTTTGTGTTGATGAAAATTTAAAAATGTAATTATTTAGTACTTTTTCATTTTGGTAATACATGTCTACAGATGAGAAGAATGGAATTCTTTTTTTGGGGAGAATAACAATTTGTTTAATTGAGATTCAAAGTAAATGTTCCTTAGCCTTAAAATCAGTTGCAAATGTTCATCTGTTATTATTTATCTGTATGAGGTTTTATGTATTTAATCTTAGAAAATGTCATTTTTCACAGACAGGTCCTGCCAATTACTGATATCAGTTCACAAGCATGTGTTTCTAATTGAGCCTGTTAGTCTCTTGGAAGGCATTTTAAGAATTCTGTTAGGGCCGGGTGCGGTGGCTCACGCCTGTAATCCCAGCACTTTGGGAGGCTGAGGCGGGCAGATCACTTGGGCAGAGCTCTAGACCAGCCTGGCCTATGTGGTGAAACCCTGTCTGTACTAAAAATACAAAAATGAGCTGGGTGTGGTGGCACGTGCCTGTAATCCCAGTTACTTGGGAGGCTGAGGAAGGAGAATCTCTTGAACCTGGGAGTTGGAGGTTGCAGCGAGCTGAGATTGTGCCACTGCACTCCAGCCTGGGCAACAGAGTGAGACTCTGGAAAAAAAAAAAAAAAAGACTTTTGTTAGATTCTTTGAGTTTTAAAACATTACTTGAAGATTAATCACTTTAAATTTGAGGCTAGGTGGAAGCTCCTCAATTGTACAAGTAAATAGATTTTGAAATGGGGAAATTCCCTTTTCATTTGCACCAAGTTCTGAAAAATGCTGCTGGAACTGTAAAATGCTGAACTTGGAAGATACATTCACTACAACTTTGTATGGAAATGGACATTTCTCATACTGTTTTAATTCTTGACAACACAGGAGGTGTATGTACCTTGACAATACTTGTGGTTCAAACAATGTTAGTTTTTATTGAAATGACTTTGTTGCAGCATAAGTTCTGCATATAATCACTGTTTTGCTATTTTACTAGGTTGAATTCATTAAGACACATGATGAAGTCTGTCAGAAAAGCTAATTTCCAAAGCCATTCAGTGTTCAATTAATAGTGAGTGTGGGTAGTCTCATTCAGAAAAGTTTCAGCTCACCCTGAATTTTAAAAATTGCAGTAAAAATTTCCCTCTGCTAAGCTCAGTCACTGCTTCAGAAAATAAACTGAAAAAGTTTATTTTCTCTGGATGTACAATTCTTTGGCAGCTATAGTCAGACATGATTTAGTTAACTAACCATTGCTAAGTGACTTTCCTTGCTTGGCTAATAGAGGTGATATTCAGAAACTTACTTTCGTTGTATCCTCATTTTTAGTTTTTATTTCTGTGAAGAAATTTAGCTGTGAGGAGATATTCCATTTTATTTTGTTTATTAATATTTATTAATTTTTTTTCTATTTTTCATTTTTTTGGAGATGAAGTCTTGCTCTATTGCTGAGGCTCATGATCTCGGCTCACTGCAATCTCTGCCTCCCAAGTTCAAGTGATTCTCATGCCTCAGCCTCCCCAGTAGCTGGGATAACAGGTGTGCACCACCATGCCTAATTTTTGTATTTTTAGTGGCGGGGGGGGGGTTCTGCCATGTTGGCCAGGTTGGTCTCGAACTCCTGGCCTCAAGTGATCCACCCACCTTGGCCTCCCAAAGTTCTGAGATTACAGGCGTGAGCCACTAGAGGGAGAATTGCTTGAACCTGGGAGGCGGAGGTTGCAGTGAGCTGAGATGGCGCCACTGTACTGCAGCCTGGGCAACAGAATGAGACTCTATTCCCGCCCCCCACTGCCAAAAATGCATTTTTGACTTAATGAGATTTTCAATTATGATGGGTTAATTGCGATATCACCCCCACTGTAAGTTGATGGGGACCTGTATTGGTGTCGTTCCAGGTTACTAGAAAATTATTTCTGGCCGGGCGCGGTGGCTCAAGCCTGTAATCCCAGCACTTTGGGAGGCCGAGGCGGGTGGATCACGAGGTCAGGAGATCGAGACTATCCTGGCTAACATGGTGAAACCCCGTCTCTACTAAAAATACAAAAAACTAGCCGGGTGTGGTGGCGGGCGCCTGTAGTCCCAGCTACTTGGGAGGCTGAGGCGGGAGAATGGCGTGAACCCGGGAAGCGGAGCTTGCAGTGAGCTGAGATCACGCCACTGCACTCCAGCCTGGGAGACACAGCAAGACTCCGTCTCAAAAAAAAAAAAAAAAAAAAAAAAAGAAAATTATTTCTGTAACCTGTATGTGTACACTGGTTAGCAATGTAGTTTTAATGAGTCACAGTCAGAAAAGTTAGAGAAATATTTATAGAGCATATATGATGACAAGTAAAAAATGTCTGAAATCCATGCAGACTGCCTCTCTTCCGTGTACAACTTATTCTTCAGATTTGTTATTTCCATTGGATAAGCTTCAGGTTTTTTTTATATGTTGATGTTCTCCAGGGCTATTTTCTAGCTTGGCTCTCTTTTCTCATTCAACTTCTATGGTTCTTTACCTTTTGTTGGGTCATACACCTCTTGGGAAAATTGATAAAATTTATGGACCCTTTGTCAAAAATTGCTTGTATGTACCTTACGCAAACTTCTGCTTAAAATTTTAGGAGTTTCACAGGACATCTGCCTGCAAGCTCATTCGTAGATTCCAGATCAGAGCCGCACCTCCCTATGTGCTACCTGAATAATTGCACTCACATTTGTAGTTTGAAATACATTGATTTTCCAATCTATTTCTTCAATATGATTCTCTGTGCTGAGCACTAGACCCTGATACTCATTTACTTCCTCTCCTTGCATATGTGACTGTTCTGTTGTACTACTCCACTTACGAAACTGTGTAGTTCCTGGAATACATTTTTCTGTTGTTAAATCCTTGATTCCTTGGTTATGAGGCCCTGCCACTTCCTTGTTCTTCAAGACATTCTCCCTCCTTAGCTTCTGTAATTCTACTTTCATCTATTTTTCTCTTATTTCTGTGACTACTCTTCTCTTCCTTTTTCCTAGATTCTTTTTTCACCACCTGTCCTCTAAATGTCTATTCTGACCATAACCCTCTGAAATATTTGACTCTACATTTTTGGGCTTTTTCAAACCCCTGGCTTTAGTTACTTCCCAAATCTTTGTATTTAGCTAAAGTTCACCGTTTTTATCTCCAATGTCTACTGGACATTTCCACTTAGATCAATGGTTCCTAAATATGTTGGGGGATTACATACTCCCTTAATAATCTGATTAAGGTATATCTCTCTTCCCAGAAAAGTGCACTGCATACTAAATTTTGCATATTGTTTTAGGGTGTTCCTGGACCTCTTTCAGCCCCTCCATGGAATCCCTGTGGTATTCTAATTAAACACATATTAAGATGTTCCTGAACTGCCTTTAATACAGTTTGTCCAAAATTGACACTATCATGATTGCCTCTAACCCATTTTATTCTTATTCCTCTCCCTAATGCCTCTAAATATTATTTGCCTCTTAATTATTTACTAACAAATTCATTCTGCAAATACATGAATGCTTACTTCATATCTGGCACCTGACTTGAATATGCAGTGATGCACAAAATAGACATGGTTATTCAGTTCTCTCAAAGCTTACTCTATAGCATAGTGATTAAAAGTGTGAACTTTGGAGCCATAGTATCTGGGTTGAGTTTTGAATCCTTACTGCTTTGTGACCTTGAACAAATTACTTAACCTCTCTGTTTAACCTTTAACTTAACCTTTTAGTTTCATCATCAGCCTGCTTCACTGGTTATTAGGATTAAATGAGTTAATATATGGCAAATGCTCTGTATATGTTAGCTTTTATTCATGGAGGAGACATTGAATAATCATAATAATTATACATTTTGATAAGTACTATGAAGGAATAGAGCAGGGTACTTTGAGAGAGAATTTAAATTAGGGAGTAGGGATAGGATTGCTAAGGGAGTGATATTTAGACAAACTGGTAGGATGTATGGGTGTTTCCCAGGTGAAGGTTTGTGGGGACTGGAAGCAAAGCGTTTCAGGCAAATAGAAAAGGCAGTGTAAGAGTCCTTTTCTGAGAAAGTGTTTGGAGTATTTCAGAAACAGAAGGTCATTGTGCCTGGAGTATGATGTGTAATGGGGAGAATTATGTGAACGCAGAGATCTGTAGGCCATATCAAGGAGGTTAGATTTTATTCTAAATGAAATGGGAAGCTAATGGAAGGTTAAAAATGGCAGAAATGGCAGGAACTGATTTATGTTTTGAAAGGGTCCCTTGATACTGTGTGGAGAATGGATTAGAGGAGAGCCATAATGAGGGCCTAGAGAGAGAAAAGAAAAGTCTGTTGTAGTAGTCTGAGTAAGAGCTGCTGGTGGTTTGGACTAGGGTGATGCATGGAGGTGGAATGAAGTGTGTGGGTTCAAAATGTTTTAAATTGAGTGCTTCTGTGTGCCAGGTACCATTGATAGAATCTGAGGGTACAATGTAGAGGTTAAAAAGGACATACAGGCTGTGTGCAGTGGCTCACGCCGGTAATCCTAGCACTTTGGGAATCCGAGGCGGGTGGATCATGAGGTCAGGAGTTCAAGACCAGCCTGGCCAAGATGGTGAAACCTTGTCTCTACTAAAAATACAAAAATTAGCTGGTCATGGTGGCAGGAACCTATAATCCCAGCTACTTGGGAGGCTGAGGCAGAGAATTGCTTGAACCTGCGTGGCAGAGGTTGCAAGTGAGCCGAGATCACGCCACTGCACTCCAGCCTGGGGGACAGAGTGAGACTCTGTCTCAAAAAGAAAGAAAGAAAGAAAAAAAACAAGGACATAAAGTCTATAGTTTGTAGGGATGGGATGAACAGGAGAGAGAAGACAATTATACAAATAAATATAAAAAATAGACCTGTATAAGTTCTAGGAAGAACAGATACATGGTGTTTTGACAGCGTATCATGGTCAGGAAGGTCAGTGATGTAGAATCAACAGGCAGATTTGATGATTGACTTGATGTAGAAGGAAGGGAGAGGAGGATATGTAGATGGATATGGAGAAAAATCTTACTGGGTTCTAGTCTTGTCATCTTCCACACCATTTTGTTTGTTTATTGAGCTGGAGTCTTGCTGTGTCGCCCAGGCTGGAGTGCAATAGTGCGATTTCAGCTCACTGCAACCTCTGCCTCCCAGGTTCAAGTGATTCTCCTGCCTCAGCCTCTTAAGTAGCTGGGATTACAAGCACCCGCCACCACACCTGGCTAATTTTTGTATTTTTAGTAGAGACAGGGTTTCGCCATGTTGGCCAGGCTGGTCTTGAACTCCTGACCTCAGGTGATCTGCCCACCTCGGCCTCCCAAAGTGCTGGGAGTACAGGCGTGAGCCACCACACCCAGCCTTCCACACCACATTAACCAGTAACCAAAGTAATTCTTCACTTCCTATGAGAATTATTCTATGATCCCGCAGTATAATTTAGCTGCTTTTTGTTTGTGCTTCCATTACACCCCAGGCACAGAGCCAGTAGCTTTCTTTATTCTTTGCTGTCATCGAGTATTGGTTATCTGATAATAGTTGTCTGATAATGGATTGTAAGCTTTTGAGGGTAGGAATCATGTCTTTGTGTTCCAGGATATGTACATGGTAAGTGCTCAATAAATGTTTGACTTGAGGAATTAATGAATACTCTGTTCTTTTTTGTCATGTGCCTTTGCATAAGCGGTTCCTTCTCCTTGGAATGCCTTTCCTTCCCTTGTCTGCTTTGTCAACTTCTAGACATTCTTTAACACTAAGCCTTACTTGATACCTCAGTTACAGTTCCTCCTATCACTGTGCTTCTATAGTTTTTCTTAATTTTAATTTTTTTTTTTTTTTTTTTTTTTTTGAGACAGAGTCTCACTCCATCACCCAGACTGGAGTGCAGTGGTGCAATCTTAGCTCACTGCAACATCTACCTCCCTGGTTCAAGCAACATCATGTGTCTCAGCCTCCCGAGTAAATGGAGTAAATGGAATTACAGGCGTGCGCCACCATGCCTGGCCAACTTTTGTATTTTTAGTAGAGATAGGGTTTCACCATGTTGGCCAGGCTAGTCTCAAACTCCTGACCTCAAGTGATCTGCTTCTCATAGCCTCCGAAAGTGCTGAGATTACAGGCATGAGCCACTGTGCCTGGCCCTATAGTTTTCCTTTTGTGTACCTCTTATAAATATTTGATAGTGCAGAGTAGGGATCTAAATGTTCAAAAGAGTGAATATATATCATTAACATCATGGACTTGTAGATTGGATACATATTTTCCAAATGTCCAAGCCCATTTCCAAGTAACCTAGGTTATTTTCATCTGGTCTTAGTTCATTTTCTTCTGCTATAATAGGATACCACAGAGTGGGTGGTTTATAAACAATAGAAGTTTATTTGGCTCAAAGTTCTGGAGGCTGGGAAGTCGAAGAGTATGGCACTGGGATCTGATAAGGGTCATTGAATGGTGGAAGGCAGAAGGGAGCATGTGAGATAGAGGGGACACCAGGGGCAGGACTCACTTTATAACAACCCACTCTTGAGATAACTAACCCATTCCTGTGACAGCAACATTAATCACTTCATGAGGGCCCGGACCTCATGACCCAGTCACTCCTTACTAGGCCCCACCTCCCAACTGTTGTGTTGGAAATTAAGTTTCCAATGCAGGAACTTTCTGGGTACAGATTCAGACCATAGTACTTAGGAGGTAAGTTTACTGATCTTACTTGGTTTTAATTTTGTCTCGTGTTTTGATCTTTAGTGTTTTACTCTTATAAAGGCAGCCCTATCTCCAAGTTCTGGATAATTTATTGTAATTCATTGTTTGTTTACTACATAGCCACTGATTGCAATGTCTTCCTCCACTTTCTCTCTCATTAATTTTATTTCTCCTTCAAGAGTCAGCTGAAAAGTCTCTTCTTCTTTGTAAAGTCCCCTTTCTTTTCTTTCTTCCCCTTCCTCCCCCTTCCCCCTCCCCTGCCCTTTCCCCTACCCTCCCTTCTCCCCCTTCCCCCTCCCCTCCCCCTTCTCCCTCCCCTTCCCCTCCCCTCCCCTCCCCCTCCCCTCCCTTCCCTCCTCCCCCTTACCCCCTTACCCCTACCCTCCCTCCTCCCCCTTCCCCCTACCCTCCTTTCTCCCCCTTCCCCCTCCCCTCCCCCTTCCCTCTCCCCTGCCCCTTCCCCCTTCCCTTCTCCTCTCCTCTCCCCTCCCTCTCCTCTTCCTTCCCTCTCCTCTCCCCTCCCTCTCCTCTCCCCTCTCCCTCTCTCTCCCTTCCCTTTCCCTTCCCCACTTCCTCCTCTCCCTCCCCCCTCCTCTCCTCTTCTCCCCCACCCTTTTTTTTTTTTTTTTCCCAGATGGAGTCTCGCTCTGTCACCCAGGCTGGAGTGCAGTGGCACCATGTTGGATCACTGCAAGCTCCGCCTCCCGGGTTCATGCCATTCTCCTGCCTCAGCCTCCCGAGTAGCTGGGGCTACAGGCTCCCACCACCACGCCCGGCTAATTTTTTGGGTTTTTTTTTTGGTATTTTTAGTAGAGACGGGGTTTCACGTGTTAGCCAGGATAGTCTCAATCTCCTGACCTTGTGATCCACCTGCCTCAGCCTCCCAAAGTGCTGGGATTACAGGCGTGAGCCACCACGCCTGGCCTCCTCTTTCCCCTCTTCTTTTTTTTTTGGAAAGAAAAAGAGGTTTAATTGAACTTACAGTTCCACATGGCTGGGGAGGCCTCAAAATCATGGCAGGAGGTGAAAGGCACTTCTTACATGGCAGCGACAAGAGAAAAATGAGGAAGATACAAAAGCGGAAGCCCCTGATAAACCCATCAGATCTCATAAGACTTACTCACTACCATGAGAACAGTATGGGGGAACTGCCCCCGTGATTCAATTCTCTCCCACTGGCTTCCTCCCACTACATGTTGGAATTATGGCAGTACAACTCAAGATGAGATTTGGGTGGGGACAGAGTCAAACTATATCATTCCACCTCTGGCCCCTCAAAATCTGATGTCCTCACATTTCAAAACCAATCATGCCTTCCCAACAGTCCCCCAAAGTCTTAACTCATTTCAGCATTAACCAAAAAGTCCACAGTCCAAAGTTTCATCTGAGACAAGGCAAGTCCCTTCTGCCTATGAGCCTGTAAAATCAAAAGCAAGCTAGTTACTTCCTAGATACAATGGGGGTACAGGTTATTGGGAAAATACAGTCATTCCAAATGGGAGAAATTGGTCAAAGCAAAGGCGTTACAGGGCCCATGGAAGTCAGAAATCCAGCAGGGCAGTCAAATCTTAAAACTCCAAAATGATCTCTTTTGACTCCAAGTCTCACATCCAGGTCATGCTGATGCAAGAGGTGGGTTCCCATGGCCTTGGGCAGCTCTGCCCCTGTGGCTTTACAGGGTACAGCCTCCTTCCTGGCTGCTTTCACCGGCTGGTGTTCAGTGTCTATGCCTTTTCCAGGCACATTGTGTGAGCTGTCAGTGGATCTACCATTCTGAGGTCTGGAGGATGGTGGCCCTCTTCTCACAGCTCCACTAGGCAGTGCCCCAGTAGGAACTCTGTGTGGGGGCTCCGACTCCACATTTCCCTTCTGCACTGCCCTAGCAGAGGCTCACCATGAGAGTCCCGTCCCTGCAGCAAACTTCTGCCTGGGCTTCCAGGCGTTTCCATAAATCTGAAATCCAGGCGGAGGGTCCCAAACTTCAATTCTTGACTTTTGTGCACCCACAGGCTCAACACCACATGGAAGCTGCCAAGGCTTGGAGCTTCCACCCTCTGAAGCCACGGCCCAAGCTCTACGTTGGCCCCTTTCAGCCACAACCAGAGTGGCTGGGATGAAGGGCACCAAATCCCTAGGCTGCACACAGCTCCCTCTTTCCCCTCTTCTTTCCTCTCCTCTCCTCTTTCTCCCCTCCCCTCTGCCCTCCGCTTCCCTCTCCTCTTTCTCCTCTCCCTTCTCCCCTCTTCCGTCTCCCTTCTCCCCTCTCCTTTCCTTTCGCTCTGATGCCTAGGCTAGAGTTTAGTGGTGCAGTCATAGTTCACTGAAGCCTCAAACTCCTGGGCTCAAATGATCCTCCCACCTCAGTCTCTGAGTAGCTAGGACTACAGGCATGCACCACCACACTCAGCTAATTAAATGTTTTTTTTTTTTGAGAGACAGGGTCTTACTGTGTTGCCAGGCTGGTCTCTAGCTTCTGGCCTCAAGTGATTCTCCTGTGTTGGCCTCCCCAAGTGCTGAGACTTTATACCCTTTGTAGATTTTTTATGTTTCTATAGTGTTCTCAGAGGTTTTTCCACACTACCAACTACAGTTTTTCAATATGATTATTCTGTCTTTTCAATCAGAGCTTGAGCTTTTTGAGGGGACTTGTTTTTGTTTATTCATTTTCCCCAGTTTTAGGGCTTAGCACATAGTTGATGCATAATAAATATTCGTTTAACTCATTGTAGCCTTATTTACTTACGCTAATAAGGATAGATAACCCCAAGAATGTAAAGTGGAACTAATCATGAGATGAAAAATAGTGCCTGTATATAATCGCTACAATTTATAATCTATATACATACAATTTGCACTGCATTCAAGTTATTTGAATAATCTTTATGTTCTCTATTTCCATACAGCTTTTTTCCTCTTTTTAAAACAGGTGTAGCTGGGTGCGGTGGCTCACGCCTATAATCCCAGCACTTTGAGAGGCCGAGGCAGGTGGATCACCTGAGGTCAGGAGTTCCAGACCAGTCTGGCCAAGATGGTGAAACCCTGTCCCTACTAAATATATAAAAAAATTAGCAGGGTGAGGTGGCGGGCGCCTGTAATCCCAGCTACTCCCTGAGGCAGGAGAATTGCTTGAACCCGGGAGGTGGAGGTTGCAGTGAGCAGAGATCATGCCATTGCACTCCAGCCTGGGTAACAGAGCGAGATTCCATCTCAAAAAAAAAAAACACACACACACAAAAAACAGGTGTTCCCCTGC
This sequence comes from Theropithecus gelada, assembly GCF_003255815.1. Taxonomy (NCBI): domain Eukaryota; kingdom Metazoa; phylum Chordata; class Mammalia; order Primates; family Cercopithecidae; genus Theropithecus; species Theropithecus gelada. The sequence continues at coordinate 17,051,158 of NC_037674.1, forward strand.
CCTCCAGTGTTTAGATCACAGCTAACAATTTTAGTAAAGGTCAAGATTATAAAACATTTTGAATATTTATTTATTTTGAAGTAATATTTAAAATTCGACCTAGCAAGACCCTATCTCTACATTAAAAAAAAAAGAAAGAAAATTAGCCAGTTGTGGTGGCATGGCCTGTAATCCCAGCTACTCAGGAGGCTGAGGAAGGAGCATCACTTGAGCCCACGAGATTGAAGCTTCAGTGAGCCGTGATCATACCACTGCACTCCATCCAGCCTGAGAGATAGAGTGAGACCCCCGTCCCTTAAAAAAAAAAAAAAAAAATCCCATTTGGTTTACTTTTCAAATAAAACAAGTTTCCCCCACCTTTTTTCCTCATATATGTGATATGCCTGGAGCCTAGGTTTAAACTAAGTGTAACTTAACCTGCCTCTTCCTTTGCCACCATGTGTTCCACAGTTTTTCCTAGTTATGTGGTGATTGGGTGGGTCTATTTGACCTTGGTTTCACTACACTGTTCTGTACCATTACCAAAGTTCCAGGATCTTGCCCCACCATAAAGGCTTTCCTGTTTTCAGTGTCTCTCCCACCCTGATTCCCAAAGTAGCTTCTTAATCTTGTGGCTGTCCTTTGGTCTTGACTGAGATGTCTCTTGGCTAATATCTTCTTCGGTATTGTTACTGATGAGGAGAAGCTGACTCTTGACTTCTTGGCAAAGTGACTTATACCCCATCACAGTCCTGTTGTATATATTTTCTTCTATGAATATCAAATCTTAGCTGTCTAGGGAGGCTGATGTATGGCTGATCAGGCATTTCTAAATACCTGTCTGCAAATAAGTTTTCAGTGGTATATCACAGAATAAGGACAATATAGTGAATTTTTCATCTATCTAAGTGTATTAAAAATAAGACTATTATAATGAGATGTTCTTTCCAGTGGTTTTTAATCTTAAAATGATCTTTTTTTGGCCGGGTGCGGTGGCTCACGCCTGTAATCCCAGCACTTTGGGAGGCTGAGGCGGGTGGATCACAAGGTCAGGAGATCGAGACCATCCTGGCAAACACGGTGAAACCCCGTCTCTATTAAAAATACAAAAAATTAGCTGGGTGTGGTGGCGGGCACCTGTAGTCCCAGCTACTCAGGAGGCTGAGGCAGGAGAATGGCGTGAACCTGGGAGGCAGAGCTTGCAGTGAGCCAAGATCGCACCACTGCACTCTAGCCTGGGCGACAGAGCTAGACTCCATCTCAAAAAAAAACAAACAAAAAAAAAAACAAAAAAAACTTTTTTTTTTTGTTTTTTTTTTTTTAATATAAATCATAGCAATAACAGAGGATGGATGTTTGGTAAGATAAATTTTGTTCACCTTATGATGGTCCTCTAAATACTTTTTTGGGATATCTTTCTGGTCTCTGATGTCTAATAGCTGGGGAATTCCTGTGTTGACCACCATAGCTGTTTTCCCTGAGGCAGTATTGCCTTTCATGTAAAGTAAGGATGGCTTCTTTCGTATGCATTTGCAAACAATTTTCCAGTATATTCTTCTCTCATAGGCTTCTTCTTGATTTTTGCCTAATTCCAAAGTGATGAGATTACAGGCATGAGCCACTGTGCCATCTTTTAAATAAAGATGGAGTGCCATTGTGTTATCTAGGCTGGTCTCAAACTCTTGGACTCAAGCGATCCTTCCACCTCCTCCTCCCAAAATACTGGGATTACAGGCGTGAGCCACTGTGCCTGACTGACATTTTCCCTTTAGAATTTAGTAAAACAAATTCACTGTTACTAAAGTGTCCTTTCTTTAATATATTTGCTATTTTTTCTTATAGATGAATATATAACAGATGGTGGTCTCTATTACAGCTTGTTGCTTCTGTTACCAGATGGTATCATAACATTTTTTCCATTTTATTCTAAGGATCTCTTTGTTTTTGTTGATTTTCTAGGTAACACAGTTGTCCCTCAGTATCTGTGGGGGATTGGTTCCAAGATCCCCGCCCCCGCAGGATACCCAAATCCTCAGATGCTCAAGTCTCTTCTATAAAATGGCATAGTATTTGCATGTAACCCATGTATGTCCTCCCATATACTTTATTTTTTTTAATTTACTTTTTTTTTTTTTTGAGACAGAGTCTTGCTCTTTCACCCAGGCTGGAGTGCAGTGGCAGGATGTCAGCTCACTGCAACCTCCGCCTCCTGAGTTCAAGCAATTCTTGTGCCTCAGCCTCCCGAGTAGCTGGGATTACATGCCTGGCTAATTTTTGTATTTTTAGTAGAAACTTGCTATGTTGGCAAGGCTGATCTCGAACTCCTGACCTTAAGTGATCTGCCCACCTCGGCCTCTGGAAGAGTTGGGATTATAGGCGTGAGCCACCGTGTCTGGCCTCTCCCGTATACTTTAAATAATCTTTAGATTACTTATAATACCTAGTATAATTTAAATGCTTTGTAAATAGTTATACTATTTTATTTTTATTATTTTATTGTCATTTTAAAAATTTTTTCCACATATTTTTGATCCACGATTGGTTTAATCTGTGGATTTGGGACCCACAGATAGAGGGCAGACTGTATCCAGTCAATGGGCAGTCAATAAGACTTTCCTAGAAAAATATTTGTATCTCCTCAAGTATCTGCCCTGTCAACATTTATCCATTCCCCTAAAGAGAAATAATTTGGGATAAGAGTCACTGGGTGCTAGTTTTTTTTTTTTTTTTTTTTTATAATACTTTAGTTCTAGGGTACATGTGCACAACGTGCAGGTTTGTTACATATGTATACATGTGCCATGTTGGTGTGCTGCACCCATTAACTGGTCATTTACATTAGGCGTATCTCCTAATGCTATCCCTCTCCGCCTGCCACCCCACAACAGGCCCCAGTGTGTGATGTTCCCCACCCTGTGTCCAAGCATTCTCATTGTTCAATTCCCACCTGTGAGTGAGAACATGGGGTGTTTTGTTTCTGTCCTTGTGATAATTTGCTGAGAATGATGATTTCCAGTTTCATCTATGTCCCTACAAAGGATGTGAACTCATCCTTTTTTATGGCTGCACAGTATTCTGTTGTGTATATGTGCCACATTTTCTTAATCCAGTCTATCATTGATGGGCATTTAGGTTGGTTCCAAGTCTTTGCTATTGTGAATAGTGCTGCAATAAACATACATGTGCATGCGTCTTTATAGCAGCATGATTTATAATCCTTTGGGTATATACCCAGTAATGGGATTGCTGGATCAAATGGTATTTCTAGTTCTAGATCCTTGAGGAATCGCCACACTGTCTTCCACAATGGTTGAACTAGTTTACAGTCACTGGGTGCTAGTTTTTTAAAATCACAACTCTACCCCTTTGGGAAATGTTGGCCAAAGCCAGGGATGTAACTGCTTAATATAACTTCAGTATGTATTATGACCCTGTTTTCCAAGCCCCATATTGTTGGACACCCCATATTGTTGGACACTGAATATTTGATATTTAGACTTGCCTAAAAAATGAGGATCTATGGTTTTCTATTTATTTATTCAACAAATATGTGTCCACCCTATTCCAGGCATTGTGATAAGCACTAGAATAGAGTGGAGCTAATGGTCTAATGGGGAAGACACATTAATACATGGTTTTAAAAATAACACAGTTGTGGTAAATGCTATAAAGAAATACCAGGGTACTATGAGAGCATGTAACTGGGAGACCTTACCTGATCATGGGAGTTAGGGCAAGTGTCTTGAAGAAAATACATTTAAACTTAAGTATGAAGGGTGAATAGCGTTATCTGGGGCTGTCTTCTTAGGCAAGGGTAAGGAACGTGGTTATGTGGGCTTGAGATGTGGGGCAGCAAGAAGGAATGGTGTTTTTCTCCCTCTCCCCTCTTTCCTCTCTCTCACTCTGTCACTCTTTCTCTCTGTCACTCTGTCACCCAGGCTGGAGTACAGTGGCATAAATCTTGACTCATCGCAACTTCTACCCCCTGGGTTTAAGCAGTCCTCCCACCTCACCCTCCTGAGTAGCTGGGACCATAGGTGTACACCACCAGGCACAGCTATTTTTTAAAATTTTTAATTTTTTTTTTGTATTTTTGGTAGAGACAGGGACTTGCCATGTTGCCCAGGCTGCTCTCGAACTCCTGAGCTCAAACAGTCCATCCTGCCTCAGCCTCCCAAAGTTCTGGGATTATAGGCATGAGCCACTGGGTGTTTCTTAATGAATGTTGATTGTATTCTACAACATTTCTGTCCTTCTTTTCATCCTCCCTTCTCTTAGCATTTTCTAAAACATGGTTTTAATCATATTACTATGCTGATTAAGAAACTCTTTTCTTTAAGAGATGGGGTTGGGGGGTAGGTCTCACTTCGTTGCCCAGACTGGAGTGCAGTGGCACAATCACAGCTCACTGTAGCCTCGACCTCCTGGGGTCAAGCAGTTCTCTCACTTCAGCCTCCTGAGTAGCTGGGACTGCAGGCACCACCAAACTTGGCTAATTTTTTAATATTTTGCAGAGATGGGTTCTCACTATGTTGTCCAGGCTGGTTTTGAACTCCTGGGTTCATGTGATCCACCTGCCTCTGCTTCCCAAAGTGCTGGGATTACAGGCATGAGCCACTGCGCCCAGCCCAGAAAGTCTTAAAAGTTCTTCTTTGGGTAGATTATTAGCTCCTTAAAGGCAGAAATCTTGCCATTTTTAATTCCTTAAATCCTTAATTTTTAATTCCTTAATTCCTTCATTACAGATATTGGAGACAATCATACTTTGCCCCTCAGCATGATTTGATTTCAGTTGTAGTACTAAATGGTGGGCAAGGATGGAGTTGTCTATGATTCTCTTTTTACCCTCTGCCTAAGACCTAAGTTTTCAGGTTGGCTAGTGAAGGGCTTTTTTTTTTTTTTTTTTTTTTGGAGATGGAGTCTTGCTCTGTTGTTCAGGCTGGAGTGCACTGGCGCGATCTCGGCTCACTGCAACCTCCACCTCGCTGGTTCAAGCAATTCCCCTGCCTTAGCCTCCTGTGTGGCTGGGATTATGGGCGCATGCCACCATGCCTGGCTAATTTTTTTGTATTTTTAGTAGAGACAGAGTTTCACCATGTTGACCAGACTGGTCTCCAACTCCTGACCTTAGGCAATCTGCCTGTCTTGGCCTCCCAAAGTGCTGGGATTACAGGTGTGAGCCACCGCACCTGGCCGAAGGACTTTTTGTAAAAACAAAACAAGCATCTTTTGCAACTCGTTCTGTATGTAGCCCTTATTTTATGAATGTTCTTTATTATATTGATATTTAAACAAGGCCATAGTCCAGGAGTTTGTTCATGGTAGTGGTTTCATCTGAAGAGTGAGGTCTTTTTGTCAGTTGAGAGAGGATGTTTTAGAAATCAGAACTGAAAGGACTGGAGCTGAATAGATTGGATTAGGAAGTTTGTCTTGGTGGATTCTGTTACTTAAGTTGTGCCAATCTTTGACGTTCCACTGTAGACATCTGAAAAGTGCATGAGGTGCCAGCCTTTCCCCTATCCTTAGCCTATAGTAGGCACTCAGATATTTGCTGAATAGGAAAAGTGTGCATGTAAATGGGATAGTTCTTATGGGTTTATAGAACAATCTAGGATTAAAACTGTGTACATTCTAGGCCAGATTGTTTAATTACATGCATTCTCTTTAGTTTTTCGTTTGCTTCCCCTTAATATTCAGAAAAATCTCCTTGAACGTGCAGCCTAGGAAAATCAAGGCAAAGACTTTTGTGTTAGGTTGGACCAGTAAGTTGAGCGACGATAACTGAAAAAGGTGGAACTTAGGAGCATCACTTTAGCAGTTAGCTTGGCATTCTTAAACCTTGGGTTATATATGGATGCCTTTTAAAGGAGGAAATTTCTTACATTATCCAAAGTATACAACCAAGAATTTCAGTATGAGAATACTGCATTAAAAGTTGAATGTAACCATTTAAATGGTTACTTGAAGCAAACAAAAAATAAAAAAGAAAAACAGGTGGTTACTTGGTACCTGCATGATGGTAAATCCAAACTGGATCTCTGAAATGCATGTGGTGGTATGATGATTTTTAGAATATCATATAAAAACAACACTTAAAAGTTCTCATAGGACCCTCAGATTCTTGACATCTCCTGACCTTTCTAGGTTAGGCAGACTCCACTTTGGAAAATTATGGATAGTTTTCCTCTCCCACCGAGATATTTAGTACTGAATCTTCAAAATTCAGGGTTTTAAATTTTTTTGTTGTTTTTTAAGTATCTAGTATTTAGTAGTATGTTTGCCTGGTGTAGGGAAAGAGTACCAAAAGAGAGTCTCCATTCCCCTTCTTCCCGAGTTGTCCTCACAGATCCCCTAGTTAGATAGATCATTTGGTTTAACCTGTCTCTTTGGGGATGCATGGTTGTTAACCAGTCATTCACACCTTAGGATCATATGTTTTAATGCTAAATCAACATAAATTTACTTCTTCCCCAGAAAATGGAAATTTTTTTGAGGAAATTTCAGATCCTTGAGAGGAAGACATTCTTGGTAAGGTGGGAGATTCTGACAGGGCAGCTTGTAGGAAAGAGGTTCTTGGGGTCAGGGAAGAGGAGGAAGGTGTTAAACCGTTACTTTTCAATTTTGCCTAGAATCTTGAATGCTCCTGCTGACGGTGCCTGAATTAGGGTTTCAGAATGCCTTCAGAAGTCTCTAAAGTAGTCTACACGTTTTCTAGTTCAGACTATTCCAGCAGTTTCTGTCCATGTTGTTGTATATCTCCTCAGGAAGAGCAAAGTGTAGAGAAATAGGATCCTTCCTAAGTAAAAAGTAGGTCAGATCAGTAGTGTTGGATAAGCCTCCTCCTGTTGACTCCTTCCTCATAGTCTCCTCATTCTCCTTCATAGTGTTTTGTATTAAGTCACCTAGCATGTCACGTAGTGGGTTCTCAGTGCTTGCTAATTCTTATGAAAGAAAGCAGTTTTGGATCATTGACCACAAAATCTGCTCTCCTACTCCCTACTTCTTTTTTGCCTCTTAAGAAACTATGCTTCCTTTTTACTGGTGTGTCAGGAGCACAGAAGAAAGAACAGCTGGTAAGGAGCACAGAAGGAGAAAGATAACTAATTTTTGAAGATTGGGAGAAATACTGTCCATTGATTTACTTCAGCAACTGCCTGACACATAATAGATATTCAGTAATACTTTCTTTGCACCTCGTAGCTTAAATGTCTTGAAGAAACAAAAATTGAATGCACAGGATCAAGGCACTAAAGCTCAAATAACACACTCCTGCAAGTTTCTCGTTTCCCTGTTTTATCAAGATATCTTTCATCTTTGTATCAGGCAATTTAGTGGCAACTCTTCGCTTTCCAACTGCTCACTGAATCTTTCGGTCTCCTCCCCATTTTCCTAGTCGTCTTCGGTTGTGGATGTTGTAAATTCGACCATCCGTCTCTCAAGGTCTTTGCTTCAAGGTTTCCCAATGCTTTGGCGCTGTCCAAGCCCCGGTACTCCGGGGAGGAAGACCTCGGATTCATTTGACGGGCTTGTGGAGGCTGAGGGTCTGTGGAGCCCCGTGTGGGTGGGGCTGGGCGCGGCCGGGGCGGGGCCGGCTAGGAGCCCTAGGGAAAGGGTGAAAGGCACAGTTGAGAAAGGCCCGCTGGGCATTGGTTTCCCAGTTTCCACGAAGGCTTCGTGTGCAAGCCTGAGGAATCTAGGTGCCTCCCTCCTGCCTCGCTTTTCTTGATTCTAGAAGCTTCAGTAGGCTTTTCTGGGTTGCTGGGACCCGGAAAAGCAGCGGCTTCCACTCTGGGGGCGGGTCCCAAGGGTCTTGCTGCTGCTCTGGGGCCGTTTGGACTCCTGGTGTTGGGGGAGGGGCCAGGGAGGTGCTGCTCGCGTTTCCTTTTGCGCCTGCGCGGCGGGCTCCGAGCGGGTAGGAGCGCGTGCGCGGTGACGTGGACGTCCGGTGCGCGCGCGCAGGCTCTTCAGCTGGAGCGGACACACGGTGTGCGAACCGAACAGAATAACCCGCCCCCAGCGGGATATGAAGGACTCCGGGTGAGGCCGGCCACGCCCCGCACGGTAACTCACGGGCCTGGGTGGAGGGCATCGCTTAGTGCTGGCCCGATTGGAGTTTTTCGAGAGTTTGAAGCTCTTGTGTATTTGAACGGCGTGAGAAACGTTCTGCTGAGAGAGCTTCGCACGCCCTCGCCAGGCCGGGCCTTGCGCGGGGCCGCCTTTGGCGCGCGCCTGTGGTCTCTGAGCGAGGCTGCGCATGTCACCTCGCGCGCGTCCCCGGCCTCACTTCCGCGTCGCTCAGCTACCTAACTGGGAGCATCGACGCCAGAGAGAGCGGCCACGAGGCGGGAGGGGTGAGAAGCGCCCATGGCTCGGCCCTGCCCTCGCGTGCGTGGGGTGCCGCTCCGCGTGGTACGGTCCGCGTGACGACTTACAGCCTGGCGCTGGGCTCTAGGTCGAGAGCCATGCTTACGCGCTTTGCAGTTTAGCTTCCAGGTCTCGTGGTTCTAGAACTCCAAGGGAAACGGTGTTGGCGTCGCTTTTCTGAGGAACTGGGCGCAGCGTTTTGACACCTGTGCAAACGTCTTTTCTAACAAGTAATTTCCGGCCAAATTGTTTGAGGCAGGACGGCAAGTTTAATAAAGAAGGGCGAGGAAGTGAGCTGTAGGAGTGGGGACTTGGTAAACAAAGGACCGGTGGTGTGTGAGTGCAGAAATGAGGGAGGGGAAAACAGGTGGGAAGACCAGGTGTTATTTTCTTTTTTCCTCTGTGGGGCAGCCTTTACCTAGTTCTGTTGATGGGGTTTCCTGTTTCTGTTAAATGGTCAAGTAGGTCTCTGCCCTCAGTGCAAGGTATCTGGGATATCTGGGATATTAACAGCACCCTCCCGCCCCCCCCCCCACAAAAGCTCCAGTAGCCAAAGTTGAGGAATCTGTGTGTCAGAAGAATATGGAGAAACTAGGTATCGTTTCAGACTGGGTCGAGAGTGCAAAGTGGTAGCGTCTTGCTGTGTAGATTTTTGCTTTGCCTTTCGAACCCTGGGAATGCCTTCTTCCTCTGGCCGGGGTGGAAGCAGGACCGGGTAAATGAGGTCTGAAAGGAGGGGTTACTGATGGCAGACCAACATGAGAAACCAAAGTGCACTCTTTTAGAGGAAAGATAACTTTCCCAAGGTTTGCCTCGCCGGAGCAAACACGTGGATCATGAGAAGTCTCGAGCCCACCCGCGCGCGTGTTGTTGTAGAGCTTGCCAGGCTTATGCGGCTGAGTCCCTGGTTAACTGCTTGCTCTGTTCGTTCTTTTTGGGCACGATGCCGCGGCTAGGCTGCAGGGAAAGTGCCTGGGGGCGGCGTGACGGCTGCTGGGAAGGGGGTTGGCCGCGGAGGGTCTGGTGGCTGGTTCTGTAGTCTCCAAGGTAACAAAATGCGGCTGGGTCCCGCAGAGAGATCCTCGGGTTCCGGACGGCGGCACGTGATCTGTCGGGACTCCTCTTCCCCGGAAGAGCTTTCCTTGCGGCATTTTTTCACGTGGTTCTTGGCCAGCTGTCCTTTGCAGTTGAAAAGCGGCGGTTTGTGGGTCATTAATAGTCGACGGCGTCTGCTCCTCTTGGGGAAGGCAGTGAGAGCCTTTTACTTTCTTGCGTATCGGAACAGCGCTAGTGTTTCTTGCCGCCTACGGTTGTTTCTAGCGTTTGTATGGGTTAAGTGGCTTGGGTCCACTTAACAGAAACACAGGCTAAGGACTTGAGGAAATTCAGTGCCCTGGGTACCTTGGCATACTTCAAGTTTGACTACAGCCCGTTTCTGCCTTAAAAGTTCTTCAAATTCTGCTTATCCAACTGCTAGGGACCTGTCAGCTCGTTGGCCCTGAGTTGTAGTTAAGGGTCCATTCTTAGCAATAGAAAATACTCCTGGGGCCAGCAGTAACAGATGGTATCTGGGAAGAGAAGGGGGCAGTACTGTCTTAGGCAGGTGCAATTCTGTGCCTTAAAACCTAAAAGCGTTTCAGATAATATTTTGACATTTGCCCTATAAGGTTGTGATGATAAAATGCTCAGGATATTGTCTGTTCTGAAGTGAGTAGTTCTTAATAAATAGCAAGTGTCATTTATTAAATTAGTAAAAAATAAGCAAATGATGGTTAACAGCGATTAAGAAACTATTAATAGTTGGCTATTTTACTGTCTGCCACCATTTGCTGTCATTTTCTTATATTTATATCCGCATTCTGTTTTTAAAAAACTTAAAATTTCTTTACCCAGTGTTTATTAGTAAATGAAATCTGAGTGAACCTGTTCTCTTGAAATTTGAGTTTCACAAATATAATTTAACTTAATCATATTCTTGTGGTGAAGGATTATGTTAAGGAATATACTAACATCTTGGTGCCTGCCATACTACTGTATTTATTGTATGAAAGGGTTGTAGATGTTTGTAGCAATTTGGAAAACGTTGAGAATTTGAATATTTGTGTTTTTAAATCATGGTATTGACTTGGAATTTTGATTTTGTGTAACTAATTTTTGGGGTTGAGCACAGTACATAAATCATTGAATTAGGAAACTAGTAAAACTAGTGTATTTTGTGAGTTGTATGAGGGTCACTGCTTTAGTAGATAAACATTTCCCAAAGAGGTCACTGGTGAAAAGACATTAAAATAGGGAGTCTGAAATTGTAACAATTTATGGAACTTGTCAGATTACTTAGCTAAAAAATGTTTTCTATGATAGGTTTTGTGTGTGTATATATCTTCTGGTGTGAATTTTCCCCTCTACAACGTATTTTGTTAGCTTTTTATTATAGCTGTTTTATCTAGATAAAAAAAATTTGATGTTGAAAAGCCGAATTGAACGTTTTTGAATGTTAAGGTGTATATATATGTACCAAAATTGTGGTTTTCATTAAAGCTTTTAGTTTACAAGAGTATTTTTAGGATGTTGCTAGAAGATTTATTTCTTCTTGAGTAGTCTACCCCTTTCTTTTCTTTATTATTATTATTATTTTGAGACCGAGTCTCTATCTCAAAGGCTAGCGTGCAGTGGTGCTATCTCGGCTCATTGCAACATCTGCCTCCCGGGTTCAAGTGATTTTTGTGCCTCATCCTCCAAAGTAGCTGGGACTACAGGTGCACAACATGACGCCTGGCTAAGTTTTGTATTTTTTGTAGAGAGAGCGTTTTGTCACGTTGGCCAAGCTGGTCTTGAACTCCTGACATCAAGTGATCCACCGGCCTCAGCCCCTCAAAGTGCTGGGATTACAAGCGTGAGCCACTGCGCCCGGCCTAGCCTACCCTTTTCTAAAGTACATTTAAGTTTTGCAGTTGGCTTAAGATTGTCTTAGACTTTCGAGTGGTCTGGGTATCTGAAACAGCTGAATATCGTTAATTGACTGCCTTTTGATTAGAAAATTAAAATGTTTTGCAATATTTATCTTAGAAAAGAAAAGAAAATTCGTATGGTAGCTCCAAACCTAGGCATATGCTTATAGTGAAGTGGAATCTGTGCTTAGATTTGATGTAGAATAAGAATTTCATTCCATGTTCTTAAACCAGGAGCTATTATGGCTCAAGATAGAGATGGTTTTAGTTGTAAATTAAGTCTTTAATTCAATGCATTTTCATCAACTAATGGATTAATTTGATAAGTGGAGTTAAAAACCAGTCTTATACAAATCATAAGTCAGAAAGTTTGTTTTCTTGTCTTCAGGCACATTTTTACTTTTTTTTTTTTTTGAGATGGAGTCTCACTCTGTCGCCCAGGCTGGAGTGCAGTGGCTGGATCTCAGCTCACTGCAAGCTCCGCCTCCCGGGTTCACGCCATTCTCCTGCCTCAGCCTTCCGAGTAGCTGGGATTACAGGCGCCTGCCACCTCACCCGGCTAGTTTTTTTGTATTTTGTAGTAGAGACGGGGTTTCACCGTGTTAGCCAGGATGGTCTCGATCTCCTGACCTCATGATCCGCCCATCTCGGCCTCCCAAAGTGCTGGGATTACAGGCTTGAGCCACTGCGCCCGGCCCATTTTTACATTTTTTTATTAGATGCCCGTGCACAAAGTTGAAATAGGTTAATGTGACTTCTCTGCACTAATTTTTTGTTTAGGCAGAAAGAAAAACTCAAAATGTGTGTATATAAAGTTAGTGTAAAATTTACTTCAAGTGCAGTCTAATATTCACTAAACTGGGTTTTTGTCAGTTGCATCTTTGACATTTAATAGATTAATCTTTAGAAGACAGTAATTTTTGGCTGGGCGCGGTGGCTCAAGCCTGTAATCCCAGCACTTTGGGAGGCCCAGATGGGCGGATCATGATGTCAGGAGATCGAGACCATCCTGGCTAACACGGTGAAACCCCGTCTCTACTAAAAAGTACAAAAAACTAGCTGGTCGAGGTGGCGGGCGCCTGTAGTCCCAGCTACTCGGGAGGCTGAGGCAGGAGAATGGCGTAAACCTGGGAGGCAGAGCTTGCAGTGAGCTGAGATGCGGCCACTGCACTCCAGCCTGGGCGACAGAGCGAGACTCCGTCTCAAAAATAAATAAATAAATAAATAAAAAGATAGTAATTTTTAAAGAATTGGTTAAAACTTCTCTGTCTTGATTTTACCGGTAATGATCTGAAAATCAAAATTTCCCCATCTCTACTAAAAATACAAAATATTAGCCGGGCGTGGTGGCGGGCGCCTGTAGTCCCAGCTACTCAGGAGGCTGAGGCAGGAGAATGGTGTGAACCCAGAAGGTGGAGCTTGCAGTGAGCCGAGATCGTACCACTGCACTCCAGCCTGGGTAACAGAGTGAGACTTCGTCTCAAAAAAACAAAAAACAAAAAACAAAAAAAAAAACAACAACAAAAAAGAAAGGTAATGTTTAAGAAATTTGGCACCTTTTCATGTAATTTATAGGTTTGGGATAACAAAATTTTTTTTCATATACTTCTTTGCTGCCTTAGTCATGTTAAATACACCTAAGGATGTTGTGCTCACATGGAGCACATGCACACAAAGGATGTTTTGCATACTTGACTCACAAAAATAGTTGGTGATTTGTAACAAAACTTTGAAGTTTATGAGTTAATAAATACAAGCTAGGAGTTTGCATTGTTTGAATTATACATCATTGTAAAGGTTTTTTTTTTTGCCAGTTCTTTAAGCTTTAATATTTTACCTTATTTGTCACTTTTGAGTCTGTTTAGTTTTGTTTTGTCAATCTCTGATAGGTATTGCTTAAGTGTGTTAGTTTTAAAAAACCAATGAACTTCATAGGTAAAAGCTTGAGGCAGCTTTTGAAAACAATCACTGTAAATTTTATCTGTCTTTTAAAAATAAACTTCTCATCAGAGGAGAGATTTTTTGTTGTTGTTCCTCACCTTCCCTGATATTAGTGCTTTAGTGTTAGGAAGTGAATTTCTATTTTTATCTCTAGTCATAATAGGAAACAGTAGTAAACCTTTTGAAGTCTTGATTTTAAAAATATCTATTATCTGTAGACTAACAGATATTTTAAGCTTTGGAGATGTATGACCAATCTTGTAAGAAGAGGTAAAATTCAGATTAGATGCTTTTACTGCTCACCATTAGCCCTGATGAAAGGTAAAATACTTTTTAATTATAATGAAGACTAATAATGGCTGAATTTGATTAAGATTACTGACCCACTTACACAGGGGTGGGGAAGTGTCATCTTCCTTTTTGTATAAAAACTAGAAGCTGTAGCTTTTATTTAGTATATCAGTTCAGTTGATTTTAGCAGTCAGATTTCTTTTTTTTTTTTTGATACAGGGTCTCACTCTGTTATCTAGACTGGAGTGCAGTGGCCCCATCACAGCTCATTGTAGCCTCAGCCTCCCCACCCCCAGGCTCAAGTGATCCTCTCACCTCAGCCACTCAAGTAGCTGGGACTACAGGTACACACCATTGTAGAGATGGAGTCTCACTGTGTTTTCCAGGTTGGTCTCAAACTCCTGGGCTCAAGTGATCCTCCTGCCTTAGCCTCCCAAAGTTGTGGGATTGTAGGCATGAGCCACCACGGCCGGCATCAGATTTCTTTATTATAACTTTTTATTGAGATACAGTTCACATAACATAATTCATCATTTTAAAGTATACACCAAAAAGAAATCCCACACCCTTTAGTAGTTAGTCCCAGTTACCCCTTCGCCTGAAACCACTAATCTACTTTGTGTTTCTCTAGATTTGCCTGTGTTGGACATCTCATATAAATGGAATCGTACAATATATATGACCTTTTTTTTTTTTATAACCTTTAATAATTAATTTAATTTTAACTTTTTTTTTTTTTAAAGAGATGGGGTCTCACTCTGTCTCCTAGGCTAGAGTGTAGTGATATAGTTATGGCTCACTGCAACCTGAACTTTCAGGGCTGCTGAAGGTGTCCTCCTGTCTCAGCCTCCTAGCCACCATACCCGCTAATTGTTTTTCTTTTTTTTTTTTGGTAGAGACCGACTCTGGCTATTTTGACCAGGCAGGTCTTGGACTCTTGACCTCAAACGTTTCTCCCATCTCGGCCTCCTAAAGTGCTGGAATGACAGGCGTGAGCCACTGCACCTGCCCACCTGGCCTGTTTTTTAGTTTTTAAAGATTGTGTGTTCACAAGGCACAAAATTTAGAAAGTGTAAAAGGGTATCTTTTCCAAGTCATCAAGTTTTCCTCGGATATGACCAGTACTACTTTGTTCTGTGTTTCCAGAGATAGTCTGTGTAAAGCAAATATTTACCTGTTCTTTTTCATTCTTTGGTTTATTTATTTTAAAGACCGAAATACTGTCTATTTCTTTGACTTTATTAAGGAAAAAAATTTTTACAAGGGTTGAAAAACTACCTATCAGGTACTATGTTCACTGCTTGGATGATGGGATCATTAGAAGCCCAAACCTTATATTATGCAGTACACTTATATAAACAAACCTGCACGTGTACTCCCTGTCTGAAGTTTAAGAAGTACAATAAAAAACTTTTAGGCCGGGCGCGGTGGCTCACGCCTATAATCCCAGCACTTTGGGAGGCCAAGGCAGGTGGATCATGAGGTCAGGAGATTGAGACCATCCTGGCTAACATGGTGAAAACCCGTCTCTACTAAAAATACAAAAAAATTAGCCGGGCGTGGTGGCGGTTGCCTGTAGTCCCAGCTGCTGGGGAGGCTGAGGCAGGAGAATGGCATGAACCCGAGAGGCGGAGCTTGTAGTGAGCTGAGATTGAGCCACTGTACTCCAGCCTGGGCAATAGAGCGAGACTCCATCTCAAAAACAAACAGACAAACAGAAAAACTTTTAAAAGACGTGTGGCATAATTTACAACTCTTCTGAACATTTTGCGCTTAATATATCTTGTAGATATTTTTTGCATGCATTCATTAAGCTTATACATTCTCTTTTATGACTGTTATCATTCCACTCTGTGGATGTGCCATCATTTGTTTTACCACTTTAAGGACTTCTCTCTTCCTGTCTAGTCTTTTGCTGTTATAAATGGGAATGCAGGGGATAATCTTGTATAGATATCATTTATCATAGGTGTGTGTATTTAAAATAAAGTCCTATAGTGGGTTTTATCAGTGAATTAAAAAAACTTAAAGTCCTGGAAAAACTTCTTTGTTGTAGGATGATATATGGATTTGTACTTTCGATATTTTCAAGTTTCCCTTTCTCATAGAGATTCTGTTATTTTATACTCCCAGTAACTAGTTAGGGGAGAATGCTGGTTGACCTATACCCTTTCCAACACTACCAGGCTTTGATTTTTGCCAGTCTGATAAGTAAAAAAACAATCTCAAGGCCGGGCGCGGTGGCTCAAGCCTGTAATCCCAGCACTTTGGGAGGCCGAGACGGGCGGATCACGAGGTCGGGAGATCAAGACTATCCTGGCTAACACGGTGAAACCCCGTCTCTACTAAAAAAATTACAAAAAAAGTAGCCAGGCGAGGTGGCTGGCGCCTGTAGTCCCAGCTACTCGGGAGGCTGAGGCAGGAGAATGGCGTGAACCCGGGAGGCGGAGCTTGCAGTGAGCTGAGATCCGGCCACTGCACTCCAGCCTGGGCGACAGAGCAAGACTCCATCTCAAAAAAAAAAAAAACCAAAAAACAATCTCAAGATGATTTTAATTTCCTTTCCTCTTCACTATATACATATTCATAGCCATTTGTGTTTATTATCCTTTACTTATTTTTCTGTTAGGTTTTTGGTCTTGTTGATTTGTAGGAAGCCTATAAATATTATTATTATTGTTAATGTATTTTTATTTTATTTTTTTGAGTCAGAGTCTTGCTCTGTCACCCAGGCTGAAGTGCAGTGGTGCCATCTTGGCTCACTGCAACTCCACCTCCTGGGTTCAAGCGATTCTCTTGCCTTAGCCTCCTAAGTAGCTGGGATTATAGGCGCACACCACCATGTCCAGCTAATTTTTTTATGTTTAGTAGAGATGGGGTTTCACCATGTTGGCCAGGCTTGTCTTGAACTCCTGACCTCAAGTGATCTGACCTCCTTGGTCTCCCAGAGTGCTTGGATTACAGGCGTGAGCCTCTGCTCCCGGCCACTATTATTTTTTAATAGAGACAGGCTTTCACTATGTTGGACAGGCTGGTCTGGGACTCCTGACTTCAAGCGATCCTCCTGCTTTGGCCTCCCAAAGTGCTGGGATTATAGGTGGCAGTCACCATGTCTAGTCTCCTTTTTATATTAGGGAAATGAGTTCTTTATAAGTTGCACATACCTTTTCCTGGTTAGTTGTTTGCTTTTTGATTTTGCCAGATTAAAAAATTTACAGAATATTACATTTTATTTTATTTTTATTTCTTTGAGACAGTCTTTCCCTGTCACCCACGCTGGAGTGCAGTGGCGTGATCTTGGCTCAGTGCACCTTCTGCCTCCTGGGTTCAAGTGATTCTCGTGCCTCAGCCTCCTGAGTAGCTGGGACTACAGGCATGCACCACCACACCCGGCTAATTTTTTAGTTTTTAATAGAGATGGGGTTTTGCCGTGTTGGCCAGGCTGGTCTCGAATTCCTGGCCTGAAATGATCCACCGGCCTTGGCCTCTCAAAGTGCTGGGATTGCAGGTGTGAGCCACCGCACCTGGCCTTATATAATATTAAATTTATCAACTTTTTTTTTTTTTCCTGCTTTACTGGTTTTAGGTTTTGTGTCTCATAAAAAAACTTTTTTCAGGATTTAGGAATAAAAAAATTAAATATTAGGTTCATCTGGAATTTTTTTCAGTGTAAGGTCCATTGAGTTCCAGTGATTTGTCATGGCTTCTTTAAATGTGTGTACTAAGAAGTTAAGATAGCTTTTTACTTACTTATGGAACCATGTCTTCTGAACCATGTGAAGAACTAATTCTGTACAATTAGCTCTTTGGAATGAAAATGGAAATTTACTTATTTAATTTACTCATCACAGGGGAACTTGCTGTGTAAAGGAATCTTCTGGCAAATTAATTCATAAAGTGTTAGGATGCTTTAAAAATGCATAACCTTCAAATTTAACTTTTTAATTTTGTATACTTTTATTTTTTTAAATAATGAATATATACTTTTGTTTCTTTGTGTGAGATTATAGTATTTATAGTGAATTGTTAGAGGATTAGGATATGAGCGACTTACCTAATTAGATTAAAATGAACTTTAAAAAATGATTAGATATTCCAGAATAAATATTCTTACTGTAATTGAAAGAAAAGCTTAGAAGCAAAGTCTTACAAGAATTTAGGAATATTTTGGGGATGACATCATTCTTGTATTTTTGTTCAAGAAATAAATACTCACTTGATTAAAGGGTGTTTTTTGTTTTTGGTTTTTTTGCTTGTTTCTTAGGATGGGAAGGCCATTGTGACTATGTGGTGATTACAGTTGTCTTACTACTGAGTTTCCTACTGAAATCATGGAGGAGAAACAGCAGATTATATTGGCTAATCAAGATGGTGGAACAGTGGCAGGAGCAGCACCTACCTTCTTTGTCATCTTAAAGCAGCCAGGAAATGGCAAAACTGATCAAGGAATTTTGGTTACTAATCAGGATGCCTGTGCTTTGGCTAGTAGTGTGTCATCACCAGTAAAATCTAAAGGGAAGATTTGCCTTCCAGCTGATTGTACTGTGGGTGGAATCACTGTTACCCTCGATAACAATAGTATGTGGAATGAGTTCTATCATCGAAGCACAGAAATGATTCTGACCAAGCAAGGAAGACGCATGTTTCCTTATTGTCGTTATTGGATAACAGGTTTAGATTCAAATTTGAAGTATATTCTTGTCATGGATATATCTCCTGTGGATAACCATCGTTATAAGTGGAATGGTCGTTGGTGGGAACCCAGTGGGAAGGCTGAACCTCATGTTTTGGGGAGGGTTTTTATTCATCCAGAATCTCCTTCCACAGGTCATTATTGGATGCATCAACCAGTATCTTTCTATAAACTCAAACTTACCAACAATACACTGGACCAAGAAGGGCATATCATCTTGCACTCTATGCATCGTTACCTGCCAAGGCTTCATTTGGTGCCTGCAGAAAAGGCTGTGGAGGTGATACAATTAAATGGCCCTGGTGTCCACACTTTTACCTTCCCACAGACTGAATTCTTTGCAGTCACAGCTTATCAGAACATTCAGATTACTCAACTGAAAATAGATTACAATCCATTTGCCAAAGGCTTTCGGGATGATGGGCTGAATAGTAAGCCCCAAAGAGATGGAAAACAAAAGAACAGCTCTGACCAAGAAGGGAATAATATTTCCAGTTCTTCTGGTCATCGGGTCCGTCTTACAGAAGGTCAGGGGTCAGAGATACAACCAGGTGATTTGGATCCTTTGTCAAGGGGTCATGAAACATCAGGCAAGGGTTTGGAGAAGACTTCCCTTAATATAAAACGAGACTTTCTTGGTTTCATGGATACTGATTCAGCACTTAGTGAAGTTCCTCAATTGAAGCAAGAGATTTCTGAATGGTAAGTAGTAGTTTTTCTGTTCTTAGAAATAAAAGGAAGATTGAGATGGGCCAGGTGTTGGATTTAACATCTTGGTTCTGTGGAATGCTACAGATGTTGATAAAGTAAGTCACTATAAAATGTACTACAACTGCTTTTACATTCTGTGAAATGACAGATAATTTTTCTGTAATGAGAATCAGTTGGGTTCAGGATCTAGAATTGTAGGCAAATTGGATAACTTATCTGAATTATTCATATGTATTTAGAATGTTCCTTGATATCCTTGGGGGATTGGTTCCAGGACCACCTGAGGATGCCAACACCTTACTACATTTGAGACTCTGTCTCAAGAAAAAAAGAAAATCATACCAATTGTGATAACATAGATGTGCCTAGAGAATACTGTGCTAAGTGAAATAAACAAAACAAAAAAGACAAATACTGCAAAATATTCATAAAAGTAGAAAGTAGAATGGTGGATGCCAGGGGGTAGAGAAAGACTGAAAGATGTTGGTCAAAGGGTACAAGGCTTCAGTTATGCCAGGTAAATTTTAAAGAAACAGTAAACATGCTATTTTAACTAGTAATAATTTTCAGCTGCTTCTTTGTTTGGGCAATTTATGGATTAGGATATCCCTCAGGCAGTAAATTCACAAGTATTAGGTACAAATAACGACTGTAAATGCATTTTGTGCCTTGTGTAGATAAGTTTTGTTTCCATTATGATATGGGGTTTTCTTCCCTTCTTCAATTATAGTAGGCCCGCCACATCTTCTGGTTCTGCATCCACAGATAAAACTGGCCAACTAAGGTACTTGAGTATCCTCAGATTTTGGTATCTGGGGAGGGTCCTGGAACCAGTCCTCCTCAGATACAGAAAGTCGCCTGTAATCATGAGTTGTCTATACAATCAGTCTTCCATGGAAGCTGCAGCTGTGTGTTCAACCAACCACAAATCTAAAATATTTGAGATGGGATGGGGGGGAGGATTTCACAAAGTTCCAAAAAGCAAAACTTGAATTTGACTATTGTGAATGATACTGTTGTTTCTTTTTGTTTGAACCTGCCTTATTTTTGTTTGTTTATTGTTTTTGAGATGGAATCTCGCTCTGTTGCTCAGGCTGGAGTGCAGTGGCGCCTTCTCGGCTCACTGTAACCTCTGGCTCCCAGGTTCAAGCGATTCTCCTGTCTCAACCTCCCAAGTAGCTGGGATTGCAGGTGTGTGCCACCATGCCTGGCTAAATTTTTTGAATTTTTTTTTTAGTAGAGATGGAGTTTCACCATGTTGGCCAGGCTGGTCTCAAACTCCTGACCTCAGGTGATCCACCCGCCTTGGCCTCTCAAAGTGTTGGAATTACAGATGTGAGCCACTATGCCCGGCCTGAACTTGCCTTATTTTTATTTTTATTTTTTTATTTTTTGAGACGGAGTCTGGCTCTGTCGCTCAGGCTGGAGTGCAGTGGCATGATCTGGGCTCACTGCAAGCTCCGCCTCCCAGGTTCACGTCATTCTCCTGCCTTAGCCTCCCGAGTAGCTGGGACTGCAGGCGCCTACCACCACGCCCGGCTAATTTTTTGTATTTTTAGTAGAGATGGGGTTTCACTCTGTTAAGCCAGGATGGTCTTGATCTCCTGACCTCGTGATCTGCCCACCTTGGCCTCCCAGAGTGCTGGGATTACAGGTGTGAGCCGCTGCGCCCAGCCATTATTTTGATTTTTAAACCCAAGTTCAGCAAAAGTAAAGAAATCCCTGCACACGAATTCCCTTTACTTTCCTTTTCTTGCTAAAATTGTAGGCCACTAACAGCTACTATTTTTTGAATTTGGAATCACCATGCTCATGAGTTCCCCTTGCCTTGTCTATGAGCTGGTTATTGCTTTGCTTTTTCTAAGGATTGTTGCAGCAGGAGTAAGTGCTACTCAAGCAATGCATACAGTTTTTTTGTCAAAGGGGAAAGGTTCTTTCGGGTTATACTTTTTGCTGTGGTATTGTTTGTAATTGCAACTGGTGGATGCTGTCTTTAAACTTGATTCTTCAGCCACAGCTTAATCATCTTGATTAACATAATTAAAATGGATTTAAACAGTTGACCACAAATTATATTTTTACCCTTGTTATCCAGAAATAGTTGAGTGTACCGTTGGATGATGCAGAATTTATTAAAATTCCTTTGGAGGATAGGGCCTGAAGAAGTTCTTTAGGTTAAAGGGTCAGATGTATGTTGGTTTGTTTTTTGAGGCAGTGTATGGCTCTGTCACTTAGAATAGGGTGCAGTAGTGCAATCACGGCTCACTGCAGCCCTGACTTCCTGGACTTGGGTGATTCTCCTACCTCAGCCTCCTGAGTAGCTGGAACTACAGGCATGCATCACTATGCCTGACTGATTTTTTGTATTTTTAGTAGAGACAAGGTTTTGCCATGTTGCCCAGGCTGGCCTCAAACTTGTGAGCTGAAGTGATCTGCCAGCCTTGGCCTTTCACAGTGCTGGGATTACAGGCATGAGCCGCCATACCCGGCCAGGCCTATTTTTTTTGTTATAGAAAGCAGCTGTTGGGATTACATATGGTTGAGCTTTTGATTTTAATGAATCAAGAGAGTGGTTCAGATTTATTAACATGTAGTATTGCTGTCACTGAAGGGAGAAAAGCAACTCGAATCATGCTCCAAGAAATAACATTATCTTTATGTGTGAAAATGGTATTTAGCTCTGTGTAAACTTTTTCTCTAAATGCTTGATATGGGAGCAGAAATTATTTTTAGGCGAGAGTTGGGCAAATCTGGCCTATAGCTTATTTTAGTGTGTATACAAGAATATGTGACAGAGACCATAGATGCTTGTAAAGCCTAAAATATTTACTATCTGTTCCTTTACAGGAAATAATTGCCAACCTCTGATTTAAGGGTCTAAAAAATTATATACACATGCGTGTGCACGTGCACACACACACACCCCCCCCACACTATTTTCCCATTTTCTATTCAGTTACTGATATATGATTGATTTGTCATTCTGCTTTGTTTTAGCTAATGCTATTGGTAAATGCACTGATCTTTAGGCTTTATTTGCTACATTTGCTGTTGCTTGACCATTTTCTCCTACTTGAAACTCTATTTTTTGTTCCTTGGCTTTTACCATACAATTCACGTGGTTCTCCTAACTCTTGATTTTTTCCCCTTCTTTCAGTTATTCTTACTGACTCCTTATAATATATTCAGATATTTATTAAATGAAGGTTATTTCCTAGTATTATGCTCCTGTAGTCCCCTTTCTTCCTTCCTTCCTTCTTTTCTTCCTGTCTTCTTTTCTTTCTTTCTTTCCTTCCTTTCTCTCCCTCCCTCCCTCTCTCTCTCTCTCTCTCTCTCTCTTTCTTTCTTTTTTTTGGAAGGGGGACAGAGTCTTGCCCTGTTGCCCAAGCTGGAGTGCAGTGGTATGATCTTGACTCGCTGCAACCTCCGCCTCCTGGGTTCAAGGGATTCTGGGTTCAAGTGCCTCAGCCTCTGGATTAGCTGGAATTGCAGGTGCATGCCACCATGCCTGGCTAATTTTTGTAGTTTTAGTAGAGACAGTTTCACCATGTTGACCAGGCTGGTCTCGAACTCCTGGCCTCAAGTGATCCTCCTGCCTCAGCCTCCCAAAGTGCTGAGATTACAGGCATGAGCTACCATGCCCAGCTGTTGTAGTCTTTTTCTTTTTCTTTTCTTTTCTTTTCTTTTTTTTTTGAGATGGAGTTTTGCTCTTGTTTCCCAGGCTGGAGTGCAGTGGCATGATCTCGGTTCATTGCAACCTCTGCTTCCTGGTTTCAGGTGATTCTCCTGCCTCAGCCTCTGAAGTAGCTGGGATGACAGGCATGTGCCGCTACGCCTGGCTAATTTTTGTATTTTTAGTAGAGATGGGGGTTCACCATGTTGGCCAGGCTGGTCTTGAACTCCTGACCTCAGGTGATCTACCCGCCTCCACCTCCCAAAGTGTTGGAATTATAGGCATGAGCCACCGTCCATGGCCATCTTGTAGTCTTATCTATGACTTTGACCTCTTCTCCCATCTAATATTGTTTATTATTTTGTTTTGAGACAGAGTCTTGCTCTGTTGCCCAGGCTGGAGTGCAGTGGTACAGTCTCGACTCACTGCAATCTCTGCCTCCTGGGTTCAAGCAATTCTTTGCCTCAGTCTCCCGACTAGCTGGGATTACAGGCATGTGCCACCACACCCGGCTAATTTTTGTATTTTTAGTAGAGGTGGGGTTTTGCCATGTTGGACAGGCTGACCTCAGGTGACCCACCCAACTCAGCCTCCCAAGTGCTGGATTACAGGGGTGAACCATTACATCCCACCAATTATTACTTTTTATTTTTAGTTTTTGAGACAGAGTCTGGCTCTCTTGCCTCAGCTGGAATGCAGTGGCGCGATCTGGGCTCACTTCAACTTCTGCCTCCCAGGTTGAAGCAATTTTCCTGCCTCAGCCTCTGGGGTAGCTGGGATTACAGGTGCCCGCCACCATGCCCAGTGGAGTCTCGCTCTGTCACCTGGGCTGAAATGTAGTGGCATGATCTGGGCTCACTGCAATCTCTGCCTCCTGGGTTCAAGTGATTCTCCTGCCTCAGCCTCCTGAGTAGTTGGAACTACAGGCGTGTGCCACCACGCCCAACTGTTTTTTTGTATTTTTAGTGGAGATGGGCTTTCACCATGTTGGACAGGATGGTCTCGATCTCTTGACCTCTTGATCTGCCTGCCTCGGCCTCCCAGAGTGCTGGGATTACAGGTGTGAGCCACGGTGCCCTACCAATAGTGATTATTTTTAAAGCTACTGATATCTCTAGCTTGTTTGTCTCTCTTCTTAGTTCCAGACCTCTAGATCAAAATGTTCATTATTATAGATAATTCCAACTGAATTTTTCTTTTTGCTTTTAAATCCTGCCCTTTTTTTTTTGCATTAGCTATCGTAGTCATTCAAATCAGAAAACTCTGCATTATTTTTGCCTGATTACGTAAACCTGTTAAGTTATTCTCCTATTGATATGTATTTGGATTGTTTCTAGTTTTTGACTATTATGAATAAAACTAATATTAACTTTCTTATACGTGTCTTTGGTGGACATGCGCTAGTGTCTTTTTGTTATATGTCTTAGGAGGAGAATTGCTGGGTCATACAGTAGGCATACTTTTAGTAGACACTGCCAGAATTTTCCAAAAGGATGATACCAATTTACACTTCCACCAAAAATGTATTATGAGAGTTCCTGTTACTTCTACATCTTTGTCAGCACATGTGGTATTGTCTGTTTTGTTTTTAGCTATTCTGATTTCACTATCTCTAGAGGCTACTGCTGCTTTTTTTTTTTTTTTCCTGTTTTTTTTTTTTTGAGTCAAGATCTTGCTCTGTTTGTTTCTCAGGCTGGATTGCAGTGGCAGGTTCATGGCTTGCTGTAGCCTTGACCTCCTGGGCCCTAGCGATCCTCCTGCCTCGGCCTCCCTAGTAGCTGGGACTACAGGCATGCACCACCAGGCCTCTTTTACAAGACCTTCAAACATTTGGGGGAAAATTATACTCCTTTATGATTTTTGTTATCTTTTATTTGTAACTGAATACCTTTTAGTTTCAGGTACTTTTCTAAGTACCAAATGAAACAAATTCCTGCATCTTAGGTTTTACATAATTCCAACCTAAGCACAGCTTTTCCATGTGTGACATAGTTTTCCGATGTTTTTCCGTTTGATTAGTTGATTGCGCACCTCAAGTTTCTGGCACATATATTTTTCTCCCAAGAAAGCTCATCAGAATGCAAGTGAGTGAGAATGACATTGTTATAGAGAGAATCACTCTGGTTTGATTTTTTTGAGACAAAGTCTCACACTGTTGTGCCAGCTGGAGTGCAGTGGTACAATCTCAGCTCATTGCAACCTCCACCTCCTGGGTTCGAGTGATTCTCCTGCCTCAGCCTCCCGAGTAGCTGGATTTCAGGCACACGCCACCACGCCTGGGTAATTTTATATAGGGGTTTCACTATGTTGGCCAGGCTGGTCTCATGATCCGCCTGCCTTGGCCTCCGCAAGTGCCGGGATTACAGGCGTGAGCCACTGCGCCTGGCCTGGTTTGATATATTTAAAACAATAATTAATTCATAAATGTCAATACTAGACAAATATGAACAGTTTTACAAAAATGCTGTTCCCACAGTCTAGAATCCTGCTTTTTTCCCCAACATTATACATTCTATGACAGGCATTTTTAAGGGGCTGCATTAGTATCCATAAGATGTATTTAATCAGTTCTCTGTTGATGGCTCTTGAAATTGTTTTAGTTTTTTTAGCCACTACAAATAATGCTTCAGTAAAATTTCTTACACACAGTTTTTATACACTTTTGCAAATATAGCGATTAATTCTTCGGAATGGAATTGTCTAGATCAGGATTTTAAATTTTAATTAATTGTTAAATTATATTCTAAAAGGTTATAACCATTTATATCCCTACCCATAGTACATGAACCTGCTGATTTTTGTATCATCTTTGCTGTTGTTATTGTAGTCCAAAATACCATCCCTGATGCATAACATCTGCCTGGTTTCCCAGCTGCTTTTCCCCCCACAATCCCATGCTCTGTTTGGTAGACAGAAGGATCTTTGAAAAATATGACTTACAGGGGATTATGTCCCCTCTTAAAATTCTTCAGTGGCTTTCCATTGCACTTGAAGGCCTCTTGCCCGATCTCTTTGGCCTTATCCCATTTATCTGTTGATGGACACTTGGATAGCTTCTACCTTTTTGCTACTGTGAATAATGGAATTACGAATTCTTTTTTTTTTTTTTTTTTTTGGAGATTGAGTCTCATTCTGTCGCCCCCAGGCAGGATTGCAGAGGTGTGATCTTGGCTCACAGCAACCTCTTGCCTCCTGCATCCAGGTGATCCTCCTGTGTCCAAGTGATCCTCCCACCCCAGCCTCCAGAATAGCTGGAATTATAGGCATGTGCTGCCACACCCAGCTAATTTTTATATTTTTATTAGAGGCAGGGTTTCGCCATGTTGGCCAGGCTGGTTTTGAACTCCTGACCTTAGGCGATCCACCCACCTCAGCCTCTCAAGTGCTGGATTACATGGGTGAGCCACTGCACCTGGCCAGTGAATTCTTTTGGGTGTATACCCAGAAGTAGAATTGCTGGATCATATGGTAATTCTATTTTTAAGTTTTTGAGGAACCACAATACTGTTTTCCAAAGTGGCTGAACCACTCTACATTCCCATCAACAGTGCACAAGTGTTCTAATTTCTCCTTATCCTGGCCAGCACTTACTATTTTTAATAATAGCCATTTTAATGGGTATGGAGGGATAGCTCGTTATGGTTTTTAATTTGCATTTCCCTAATGATTGACAACGTTATTTAGGCATCTTTTCACATGCTTATTTACCGTTTGTATAAGGAGAAATGTTTATTCAAGAGCTTTGTCTGTTTAAAAATTGAGTCGTTATTTTGTTGTTGAGATGCAGGAGTTCTTTATATATTTTGGATATTAATCCATTAGATAAAATATTTGCAAATCTTTTGTCTCATTCTGTGGGTTGTTTTTTCATTCTTATATAGTGTGTTTTGATGCACAAGTTTTTAATTTTAATGAAGTACAATTTTCCTATTCTTTATTCTCTTACCTGTGCTTGATGTTATGCTTAAGAAATCATTGCCAAATCTAACATTAGAAAGAGTTTCCCTTATGTTTCTTACTAAGGGTTTTATAGTTTTACCTAAGTTTAGGTCTGCGATCAATTTTGAATTTTTTTTTTTTTGACACAGAGTCTTGCTCTGTCACCCAGGCTGGAGTGTAGTGGTGTGATCTCGACTCACTGCAACCTCTGCTTCCCGGGTTCAAGTGATTCTCCTGCCTCAGCCTCCTGAGTAGCTGGCGCTTGCCACCATGCCTGGCTAATTTTTGTATTTTTAGTAGAGATGAGGTTTTGCTATGTTGACCAGGCTGGTGTCGAACTCCTGACCTCAAGTGATCGGCCCGCCTCAGCCTCCCAAAGTGTTGGGATTACAGGTGTGAGCCACCACGTCTGAGTATTTTTATTAGTGGTATAAGGTAAGGGTTCAGCTTCATTCTTTCGCATGTGTGTATCCAGTTTTCCCGTCACCATTCATTGAAAAGACTGTCCTGGCTGAGTGCGGTGGCTCACGCCTGTAATCCCAGCACTTTGAGAGGCCAAAGCGGGCTGATTACGAGGTCAGGAGTTTGGGACCAGTGTGGCCAACATAGTGAAACCCTGTCTCTACTAAAAATACAAAAAAAAATTAGCCAGGCATGGTGGTGCACACCTGTAGTCCCAGCTACTCAGGAGGCTGAGGCAGGAGAATTGCTTGAACCCGGGAGGTGGAGGTTGCAGTGAGCCAAGATTGTGCCACTGCCCTCCAACCTGGGCAGCAGAGCGAGACTCCGTCTCAAAAAACAAAAAACGAAAAGACTGCCCTTTTCCCGTTGAATGGTCTTTGCATCTGTTGAAAATCAATTGACCACATATGTGCAGATTGATTTCTCAGCTCTCTGTATTCTGTTTGCCTGTATGTTTATCTTTATGCCAGTATGACGTTATTTTGATCGCTAGAAATTTTCAAATTGGGCGGTATGAGACCACCAACTTTGTTCTTGTTTTTCAAAATTGTTTTTGCTATTTAAGGTCCCTTGAGATTCCATTTTCTTCCTCTTTTTATTTTTTTGAGACTGAGTCTTGCTCTGTTGCCCAGGCTGGAATGCAGTGATGTGATCTCGGCTGGCTGCAACCTCTGCCTCCCGTGTTTAAGCGCTTCTTCTGTCTCAGCCTCCTGAGTAGCTGGGACTACAGGTGTGCACCACCATGCCTGGCTAATTTTTTGTCTTTTTAGTAGAGACGGGGTTTCACCATATTGGCCAGGCTGTTCTTAAACCCCTGACCTTGTGACTCGCCTGCCTTGGCCTCCCAAAGTGCTGGAATTACAGGGATTATAGGCATGAACCATTGCGCTCGGCCGAGGTTTCATTTTCTACTTCTGCAACATCCCGTTGGGATTTTGATAAGGATTTTGTTGAATTCGTTCAACGCTTTGGGTTTTCTTCCTGTTCATGAACATGGGATATCTTTCCATTTTAATTTTTTTCAATAATGCTTTTATGGTTTTCAATGTAAAACTGTTTTGCTTTCTTAGTGAAATCTATTCGTAAGCATTCTTTTTGATGCTGTTATATATTGAGTGGTTTCTTTTTCTTTTTATATTGCCCATTGCTGTTTTGTATTGCATATTGTTCATTGTATAGGAATACAGTTGACTTTTGTATGTTGAGTTTGTATTCTTCAACTTTGCTGAATTTGCTGAAGTGAGTGGTTTGTGTGTGTGTTGTGTTGGGGGGGGTACTGAGAGTGGGTTTTTGAAAGTTTTCTATATGTAGGATTGCACCATCTATTAATAGAGAGATCTTTACAAACTCCTTGACAATTTGAATATGCTTTTTTTTTTTTTTAATTTTTATCTAATTGCTCTAAATAGGACTTTCAGTAGTAGGTGGCAAATAGTGGCCAAACTGGGAGCATTATGGTTGTAGTTTGTCTTTTTCTAGTGATTAGCAAAGTTGAACACCTTTTTGTATTATTTATTGACCATTGGGGTTACTCAGGTGATTGTGTGTGTGTGTGTATGTTCTTGGACACTGTTTTCTTCCCTTGATCAATTTGTCTACCCTTAAGGCCCAAATCACATTGTTTTAATTGGTATAGCTTTATGATGGTTAACTGCCTGACCATGGTCCTACTGTATTCCACTTCTGTGGTGAGGCGTTTTTCTAACTAGTCATTGTTGGTTCTTAACTACTTTGATGCATTTCTTACTCTCTTGAGTGTATTGCTCAGGTTGTTGCAGCATTCTTTCTTCTAGTTTTGCCCTTGTCAGAATTTTAATTTTTTAAAGGAAATTCAATACTGTTACTAATCTGCTTAACTTTTCAGAGGTACACAGTTGCCTTACAATTTACAGAATTAAGTAAAAATAGTACTATTCTGTATTAACCCCACCTGACATACTGAAT
This sequence comes from Theropithecus gelada, assembly GCF_003255815.1. Classification (NCBI taxonomy): domain Eukaryota; kingdom Metazoa; phylum Chordata; class Mammalia; order Primates; family Cercopithecidae; genus Theropithecus; species Theropithecus gelada. The sequence continues at coordinate 17,080,103 of NC_037674.1, forward strand.
AAGAACCCATAGTTAGTCTCCATAGGTTGAAATGCATGGTCCCCAACAAGACTGCCCCTAGTTGAGACATTAACCACAACTGGAGATTCTAGGCCACCTGTACTTTTCACCAGTTGGCTACAAATCCTAAGATTCTCACAATCTCCCTCAGGTTCACTAATTCACTAGACTCACAGAACTCAGGAAAATGCTGTATTTAGAATTAGAATTTTGCTGTAAAGAATACAAATTAGTGGCCGGGCGCGGTGGCTCACGCCTGTAATCCCTGCACTTTGGGAGGCCGAGGCAGGCGGATCACGAGGTCAGGAGATCGAGACCATCCTGGCTAACATGGTGAAACCCCGTCTCTACTAAAATACAAAAAACTAGCCGGGCAAGGTGGCGGGCGCCTGTAGTCCCAGCTACTTGGGAGGCTGAGGCAGGAGAATGGCGCGAACCCGGGAGGCGGAGCTTGCAGTGAGCCGAGATGGTGCCACTGCACTCCAGCCTGGGCGACAGAGTGAAGACTCCGCCTCAAAAAAAAAAAAAAAAGAATACAAATTAGAACCAGCCTAATGAGACGTAAAGAACAAGGTCTGGGAGGGTCTCACATGCAGAGTTTCCATGCCCTCTCCCCATGGAAACATATAGGGTACATCACCCTTCTGGGACATCAATGTGTTCACCAACCAGGAAGCTTTATTAAGCTTTGGTATTAAAAAATTTGGGGGTTCATTATGTAGGGGTAATTGACAAAATCTGTGATTGAACTTAATCTTCAGTTCTTTTCCCCACCCTAAAGGTTGAGCTAGCTCAGAGTCCCAGTTCTTTAATCACAGTATTCTTTTTGGAGACCAGCGCCATCCTGGATCTATTTAGGGGGTCTACCACAGGTCATGTCATTAGCATAAACTCAGATGTGAGCCAGTGGGCTCGTGAATGACAGTCCCTTCTGTCACTCTGGAAATACCAAATATTTTAGAAGCTTTGTACCAGGAACCCTGGACAAAGACCAGGCAAGCTCATTATACAGCAAATACATAATACATAATTTAAAAAGATTAGAAAAAATCACTTATGATGAAAAATAGTAGTGACTTGCTTTACCGTTTTTCACCCCTAGTTTTCTTCATAGAGGAAATTAGTTTTTCCATCTTAGCTATTTCTTGTGGTATTTGCCTCTGTCTGGGTCATATGCATAATGCCAAATAATTATCAATTTTACATGTAATCCGTTTAAAAAATTATTTTCTAGTACAATATGTAGGCCATTTAGTTGTTACTCTTTTTAAATCCTCTTAGTATAGTTACTCCTTTTTTTTTTTTTTTAAATTCTCTTAGTATCATTATCATAATTTTTGGTCAACTAATTTTGCTTTCTTTTCGAGACAGAGTCTCACTTGGTTGCCCAGGCTGGAGTGCAGTGGGTGATCACAGTTCACTGCAGCCTCAACCTCCCAGGCTCAAGTGATCCTCCCACCTCAGCCTCCTGAGTAGCTGGGACTAGAAGTGTGCGCCACCTCATCTGGTTAATTTTTTTATTTTTGTAGAGATGGAGTTGCAGCATGTTTCCCAGGCTGGTCTTGAACTCCTGCGCTCAAGTGATCCTCCTGTCTTGGCTTCCCAAAGTGCTGGGATTATAGGTGTGAGCCACCATGCTTGGCCAAATGATCCCTTTTTTTTAATAAGATAAATACTCTATACTGCTGAGCCAAATGTTACACTATGAGTTAATTTTCTAACTTTGTTTTGTAGTAGTTAATTATTGCTTTTTTTTTTTATATATTTGTAATTTTATATGTACTGGTGCTTATTCTATAGACCACATTCCTTTTTCCCCCCCTCCCCGAGACGGAGTTTTGCTCTTATTGCCCAGGCTTGAGTGCAATGGCTCGATCTCAGCTCACTGCAACCTCCGCTTCCCAGGTTCAAGCGATTCTCCTGCCTCAGCCCCCCGAGTAGCTGGGATTACAGGCATGCGCCACCACGCCCGGCTAATTTTGTATTTTTAGTGGAGACGGGGTTTCTCCATGTTGATTAGGCTAGTCTCCAACTCCCTACCTCAGGTGATCTGCCTGCCTCGGCCTCCCAAAGTATTGGGATTATAGGCGTGAGTGACTGGGCCCCTCTTCTACCTACATTCTTTAATAAAATCTTTTGGTTCATTCATACGCACACACACATTCATACATATATGTGCATACACATATTCTTCTATTGAAAGTAAATTTTTGTGTGTACCTCCTCTGCGTGCTTCGGGAGCTCTTTATTCTCCTTTGCCAATCTGTTCTGGTTGTTCTCTAGCCCCCTACCAAGCTGCCATCTTGGGATTTTCCTTTGCTGTCGTCCTGCTAACTTTACATTTGCTATTTTCATATAGGTTCTTTTTATTTGTCTGTTTGTTTATATGTATATATATTTATTTATTTGAGATGGAGTCTCGCTCTGTCACCCAGGCTGGAGTGCAGTGGCGTGATCTCGGCTCACTGCAACCTCTGCTGCCTGGGTTCAAGGGATTCTACTGCCTCAGCCTCCCAAGTAGTTGCGACTATAGGCTCATGCCTCCATGCCGTGCTAATTTTTGTGTTTTTAGTAGAGACGGGGTTTCACCATTTTGGCCAGGCTGGTCTTGAGCTCCTGACCTCAAGTGATCCTCCTGCCTCAGCCTCCCAAAGTGCTGGGATTACAAGTGTGAGCCACTGCACCTGGCCCTGTAGGTTCTTTTGTGTACCATATCTTAGGCTGTCTTTACTGGTTTGTGTTGTTTTTGTTGATTTGTGAAGTTCATTTTTCAGTAGTTTCTTTAGAAAGTATCTGTGGAGCATAGAATTTTAAGATGTTTAAGTAAAATTACTTATGATGAAAATAGTTCCCAGCTTCACCTCTCTTCACCCCTCAGTTTCTTCTTATATGTTGGTAATAGGCTTTATTCTGCTTTTCACATTTTATAAAATTGTTTCTGTAACGAGTTCTTTGAAAATGTGTTGTTGCCTCCCAGTTTCCTGTTGAGAAGTTTGATGCCATGATTTGCTCTGGCTATTTGAATGTAACCTTTCCCCCTTCTGCTTTCAGAACCTTTTGGTGATTCCTCATATTATGAAATTTCACAGTTATAAATGTTGGTATGGTAGTTCTCATCATTGTACTGTGCTTTATTTTTTAAAATTGAGACAGGGTTTTGCTTTGTCACCCAGGCTGGAGTGCTGCGACACAATCCATGGCTCACTGCAACCTCGGTCTCCTGGTTTCCTCAAGTGATCCTCTCACCTCAGCCTCCTGAGTAGTTGGGACTGATTACAAGTGTGCACCACCACACCTGGCTAATTTTTTATTTTTATTTTTATTTTTTGTAGAAACAAGATCTCACTGTGTTTCCCAGTTTGGTCTCGGCCTCCTGGGCTCAAGCAATCCTCCTGCCTTGGCCTGCCAAGAGCTCTTTTATTTTCTTCTGTACTCTACATTTCTCTTAATTAAAGCACTAGGTTTTTTTGTTTTTGTTTTGGAGATAGTGTCTCACTTTGTCACCCAGGCTGGAGTGCAGTGGCACCATCTTGGCTCACTGCAGCCTTGACTTCCTGGGGTCAAGTGATCATCTCACGTCAGCCCCATAGGTAGGTAGTTGGGACTACAGGCATGAACACTTGACTAATTATTTTTTGTATTTTTTGTGGAGACGGGGTTTCGCCATGTTGCCCAGGCTGGTCTCGAACTCCTGAGCTCAAGCAGTCCACCCTTCTTGCCCTCCCAAACTGCTGGGATTACAGGCATGACCCACTATGCACAGCCTAAACACCAGTTTTATTTTTTTTTCCCCCTTTCCTTTTTTTAAAAAAATTTATTTTTATTTTAAGTTCCTGGGTACATGTGCAGAATGTGCAGGTTAGTTACACAGGGCATGCTAAGCACCAGTTTTATGGAAGGTGCTATAATATTGGTGGTTCTTATGTGCACCTTTACTGCCTATATGTATGTTTAATCATAGCATCTGTTAAATTACATCATATTGTCTACTTGTCTGTCTCCCGCACTGGCTTGTAAATTTCTTGAATGTAGAGACAGTGCTTTATTTACTTTGTTAATCTCTGTGCCTAACAGAATGTCTGGCATTACTGGGCACTCAGCAAATGTTAAGTGAATGAGTTTATCAGGAGTATTTAAAACTTTCTTAACGTGTCTTAGAGTGGCTGGTATTGTCACATATTAATATATAGTGTTATTTGTTGCATTGATTACATAATGCCAACAAAAAAATCCTTTTAATTGATGTTTGTAATTCATTGATTTTTGCCTAGGTATTCTTTTGCCTAATTTATTTGGATAGAAGAGACTTCTTAGAAGAATGAAACTTAACTGTTTGTAAAATTCTCTCCCCAAGGCAAGGTTTCGTGTATTATGTATAAAGTTTTTGTTGGAAAATAGAAGAAATCCTTTCTTAGAGTGTTTATAACTTAGCAAGTTCAATTTCTCAGGAAGATGTGAAAGCAGTTATTGCAGTAGCAGCCAAGATCTAGCCTCAGGGAGTTTCCCAGCTACTGCAAACAAACTGCGTGTTGTGTGCTAAATGAAAAGAAGATAAAAAATTTTTTTCTACATTATGAGAGTTATGTCTTGAAACGCGAAGATACTGAGAGAACAATAGCAAGTTATTTAAGCATTAATCTTAAATTACTTGATATAGAATGTCATTTATATGTGATATACATAAGAACTGAGATAACTGGGAAAGGGAAAAGAGTGGGCTTGATTCTGGAAATCGATTGACTTGTGGCTTTTCTGTAGTTTTTGCTTGCTTAACCTTTAAAAAACAGATAAAGGGAAACTGGATTTTGGTAATGGCTAATAACATACATTTATTAAAAATTATTGAGTTAACACTTAAAATGCGGGTGGGTTTTTTTTTTTTTTTTTTGAGAAGGAGTCTGGCTGTGTCGCCCGGGCTGGAGTGCAGTGGCCGGATCTCAGCTCACTGCAAGCTCCGCCTTCCGGGTTTACACCATTCTCCTGCCTCAGCCTCCTGAGTAGCTGGGATTACAGGCGCCCGCCACCTCACCCGGCTAGTTTTTTGTATTTTTTAGTAGAGACGAGGTTTCACCGTGTTAGCCAGCATGGTCTCGATCTCCTGACCTCGTGATCCATCCGTCTCGGCCTCCCAAAGTGCTGGGATTACAGGCTTGAGCCACCGCGCCCGGCCAGCGGGTGGGTTTTATATTATGTAACTTATACAGTAAAGTTGTAAAAAAAATTGATAAAGAGATAGCTGTTTTCATCAGTTAAGTGAAATACGTGAAAGGGGAAAGTTTTGGTTTTCACATTTAAGTCTATGATCTATCTTGAATTATTAATAATTTTTGTACATGCTCTGAAGGGTCAGCGTTCATATTTTTCCATGCAAATGGCTAGGTACTCTAGCATCACTTATTGAAAATATTTTCTCCATTAAATTGCATTGTTGCTTAGGAAAATCAGGTGACTATATGTGTACAGGTAGGTTTATTTTATACTAAATTCTGTTCCAGTGATTTATTTGTCCATGTTTTCTATTATTTTGGGCAATACCATGCTGTCTTACTGATAGTAGGTTTATAGTAAGTCTTAGAATCTGGTAATGTAAGCCTTTGAACCTCCCATTATTTTGGTAGAATTATTCTAGGTTCTTTGTATTTCCACATAAATTTTGAGTCAGCTTGTCGGTTTCTGTGAAAAAAACCACTGGAATTGCCTTGAATAATAGATCCATTTGAAAAGACTTGATATCTTGACATCATTGAATCTTCTAATAAACATAGTGTATATCTCTGTTTATTTACATCTTATTTAGTTTATCTCAACCATAATCCATTATTTTCAGTCTTTAATTAAACTTATTCCTAGGTGCTTTAAAAACTGATCCTTGTAATTGGCATTTCAAATAATTTCCAATTTTCGCTGGGCACGGTGGCTCACGCCTGTATTCCTAGCACTTTGGGAGGCCGAGGAGGGTGGATCATGAGGTCAGGAGTTCGACACCATCCTGGCTAACACGGTGAAACCCCGTCTCGATTAAAGTTACAAAGAGAAATTAGCCGGGCGTTGTGGTGGGCGCCTGTAGTCCCAGCTACTCAGGAGGCTGAGGCAGGAGAATGGCGTGAACCTGAGAGATGGAGCTTGCAGTGAACCGAGATTGTGCCACTGCACTCCAGCCTGGGTGACAGAGCAAGACTCTTGTCTTAAAAAAAAAAAAAAAAATTCAGTTTTGATAGTATATAGAAATTCAGCTGATTTTTACTACTTTATAGATTCCTTTAGAAATTTTCTACATATGCATTGTTACCTGTGAACAAAATTAGTTTTATATCTTCTTTCCAATCTTTATGACTGTTCTCTCTCTTGCTTTATTGTATTGCTTGGACTCCCAGTACTGTGTTGAAAATAAATTTTGAGGCAGGGTGCAGTGGCTTACGCTTTTAATTCCAGCGCTTTGGTAGGCCAAGGCAGGAGAATCACTTGAGCTCAGGAGCTTGAGAACAGCCCTGGCCACATAGTGACACCCACCCAGCCCACCCCCATCTCTATAAACTTAAAAAATTAGCTGGGCATGGTGGCACACACCTCTAGGCCCAGCTACTTGAGAGTCTGAGATGGGAGGATAGCTTGAGTTGAGCCTGGGAGGTTGAGGTTGCAGTGAGCCAGGGTTGTACCACTGCATGGGCAACACAGTCAGATGCTGTCTTAAAATAAAAAAAAATTTGAGTGGTCATTCATGTCTCCTGATCTTAGAGAAACTCACTCTGTATTTTTATTGCATATTGGGTGTAGTTTTTGTGTAGTGCTCTTTATCACATTGAAATACTTTCCTACTATTACTCATTTTCCTGAGTATTGTTAAGAATGAGTATTGAATTTCATCAAATGATTTTTCTAAATCCATTGAAATATCATATGTTTTTTCCCTTTTATTTGGTTAATATGGTGAATTAACATTGATTTAGAGGGGAGGAGTGATGATGTTATACAACTCTTACATTCTTGGGCTAAACATTACCTGGCCATGATGATATCATCCTTTTTAATGTTACTGGTTTCAATTTGCTAATATTTTATTGAGGATTTTTGTACCAAATTCATGTGGGATATTTGTTTATAGTTTTATTTCTGATGTGTTAGCAGTAGGGTCATGGTTACCTCATAAAACATGTTGCAAAGTGTTCTGTTCTCTGTATGTGCTGAGTTTGTGCGAGATTGCTATTTTTTTTTTCATTATGTATTTGATAGAATTTATCAGTGAAGCCACAGAGTTTTCTTGTTGGCAGGTTTCAAATCATGACTTAAAGTTCTTTGTTTTTTTCTATTTCGTTGATTTTTCTCTCATCATTAATTCCTTTACTTGTTTTTGCTTTAATTTTCCTTAGATTAGGGTTTGGTGGACTAAGACCCATGGATCATATGTGCCTACCACTGGTTTTTACTTGGCTTGTAAGCTAAGAATGATTTTTACACTTTTCAGTAGTTGGGGGAAAAAAACAAAAGAACAGTTGTTTGTGATTGAAAATTACAGTTCAAATTTCAGTGTCCTATTTTTTGGAAGACAGTCATGCTCATTTGTTTATGTATTGTCTGTAGCGTTTTTTGTGCTAAGATGGCAGAGTTGAGTAGTTGGAGCAGAGACTGTATGGACTGCAAAGCCTAAAATTTTTACTGTTTAGCCCTTTACAGAAAAAATTTATCAACTCCTGTCTTAGATAATTTATTTAAGACTTTTTCATTTGTATATATTTTAAACTATACATTTGACTCTTGAGGACTACTTGAGGCACATTCTACACATTTGAAATGTTGATGTTTGTTATTGATTTGTAGTTTGATTCCATTGTTGTCAAAGAATATATGGCTTAAGGCCGGGCGCGGTGGCTCAAGCCTGTAATCCCAGCACTTTGGGAGGCCGAGGCGGGTGGATCACGAGGTCAGGAGATCGAGACTATCCTGGCTAACACGGTGAAACCCCGTCTCTACTAAAAATACAAAAAATTAGCCGGGCGTGGTAGCGGGCGCCTGTAGTCCCAGCTACTTGGGAGGCTGAGGCGGGAGAATGGCGTGAACCCAGGGGGCGGAGCTTGCAGTGAGCCGAGATCACGCCACTGCACTCCAGCCTGGGAGACACAGCGAGACTCCGTCTCAAAAAAAAAAAAAAAAAAAAAAGAATATATGGCTTAAAATCTTTGGATATTTATCAAGGGTTTGCTTTATTGTCTAGCATGTGATCTGTTTCTAATTGATACTTCATGTATACTTGAAAAGGATGTGTGTATTGTACAGTTGTTGGATATAATGATCTATAAAGGCTTATCAAGTAAGTTTGATTGATAGTATTATTCAGTTCTTCTGCTTCCTGGTTTTTTTAATGTCAGTTACTGAGAAAGATGGGTTAAAATCTCCTACTATAGTTGTGGATTTGTCTGTTTCTCTTTTTGGTACTGTGGATTTTTGCTTCAAATATTTTGAAGCTATATGATTTAGGTACATACACTTCTGGGTTGTTAATGTTTTCTTGGTGAATTGAGCTCATAAAGTTTTAATTATGTGCCTCTTTATCTCTGATAAAACTCCTTATTTATTTTATTTTTATTTTGTTTTGAGATGGAGTCTCGCTCTGTTGCTGAGGCTGGAGTGCAATGGCGCGATCTCGGCTCACTGCAACATCGGCTTCCTGGGTTCAAGTGATTCTCCTGCCTCAGCTTCCCAAGTAGCTGGGATTACAGGCAGGCACTACCATGCCTAGCTAATTTTTTGTATTTTAGTAGAGATGGGGTTTCACCGTGTTGCCCAGGTCGAACTCCTGACCTCAAGTGATCCACCCGCCTTGTCCTACCAGAGTACTGAGATTACAGACATGAGCTACCTACCGCGCCTGGCCTGAAACTCCTTATTTTAAAGTCTACTTTGTTTGATGTTATTGAGCCATATTGGTTTCCTTCTGATAAGTTTTTGCATAGTTTATCTTTTTCCCTCCTTGTATTTTAATTCTTCTTCCTTGAATTTATGTTGCAACTCTTTTAAATAGCTTATAGTTGGACTTGTTTCTTTATCCCCTGTTACAATTGGACTGTTTTGTTCATTTACATTTAATGCCATTACTTATGTAGCTGAGTTTTAACCATGTCATTCTTACTATTTCCTGCTTCTCTTATCTGTTTATCTTTCTCTGTTTTTGTGTGAATTGAGCTTTTCAAATTTCATTTATATAAACATTACCTCTTTGTAATTTTTTTAGTGGTTGCATTTGTCTACTCAGGCTGCAGTAACAAAATATCATAGATTGGCTGGCTTAAGCAACAGAAGTTTTTTTTTTTCCCACAGTTCTAGAGGCTAGAAAGTCCAAGATCAAAGTTCTGGCAGGGTTTGGTTTTTCATGTCTCATCTTGGCTTACATATATAGCTGCTTTCTTGCTATGTCCACATATAGGGGGAGCGGGGGATGTCTCTTTTCCTCTTCGTATCAGCCCACCATCCTGTTGGATTAGGGTCCCACCCTTAAAACATCTTTTAACCCTAATTTTCTCATAAAGCCCTGTTTGGGCTTCCACATACAAATTTGGTGGGGGACACAATTCAGTATATAGCAGTGGTTATATGAATTACAATGTGCATCCTTAATTTATTGAATATAATTTGAATACGAACTGCTAATGCAGTTATAGTTGATGTCCTTCTATGTGATATAAGCCTCTAAACTTTGTTACTTTATTTGCTTTAAACAGTCAGTAGTCGGTGTGTGTCCTCTCCCTCTCTCTGACTCGCTCTCACCCTCTTGCCTTCCCTTGCCTTCCCTCCCTCTTCCTCTCCCTACCTCTTTCCCTCCCTTCTCCCTTCTCTTTCCTCCCTTCCTTTCTCCCTTTCTCCTTCTCTCCCTCTCTCCTTCTCCTCTCCCTCTTTCCCTCTCTCCTTAAAAATAAAAAGAAATCAGTCAGTAGTCGTTTAAATAATATAAGAAAAAGTCTTTTATATCTACTTATTTATTTATTTATTTTCATTTGTTTCTGGATCTGTGTTTATTTTGGTTCATTTTTTTTCTTTTCTTTTTTTTTTTGTTTGAGATAGGATCTCACTCTGTCGCCCAGGCTGGAGTGCTGTGGTGCTATCTCAGCTCACTGCAACCTCTGCCTACCAGGTTCAGGTGATTCTCCTGCCTTAGCCTCCCGAGTAGCTGGGACTACAGGTGTGCACCACCACGCCTGACTAATTTTTGTATTTTTAGTAGAGACAGGGTTTTGCCATGTTGGCCAGGCTGGTCTTGAACTCCTGGCCTCAAGTGATCCATCCACCTCAGCCTCAGTCACCACACCTGGCCCATATTGTTTCATTTTCTAACAGTCTGAAGAACTTCCTTTAAGAGTTATTTTTTAAAAAACTTTTAAAAAATTGAGATATAATTCACATACAATAAAATCTACGTAAAATTCACCCACCAACTGAAAGTGTAGAGTTCAATGGTTTTTAATATATTCACAGGATTGTGCAACCATTACTTCAGTGCTGCAGTCAGTTTTAGGACATTCTCAGCACCCCAGGAAGAAAACTCATTAAAGTAACTTCCCATTTTCCCTCAGCTACTCTCAAGCTCCACCCAATCCAACACAACCACCTGTCTGTCTCTGTAGATTTGCGTATTTTGGATATTTTATATAAATGGTATCATTTAATATGTGGTCTTTCGTGCCTAACTTGTTTTACTTAAACTTGATGTTTTTAAGATTCATCCATGTGTAGCATGTATCTGTACTTTGTTTCTTTTTATTGTCAAATAATATTTTATTGTGTGGACATTGCCACATTTTATTTATTCATCAGGTGGACAGTAAGGTTTTCAGTTTTTGGCTGTTATGAATAATGTTGCTGTGAACATTTGTGTACAAGTCTTTGCGTGAACACAGTTTTTTTGTGTTGAAAAGACCATTTTTTCCTCTGTTGAATTGTCTTGGCACCTTGGCAATTGAATCAGTTGACATAAATGTGGGCATTTGTTTCTGGACTTGCAATTCCGTTAGTTGATCTGTGTATCTAGTCTTATGTCAGTATCACACTGCTGACTGGGCACGGTGGATCATGCTTATAATCTCAGCACTTTGGGAGGCCAAGGCAGGAGGATAGCTTGAGCACAGGAGTTTGAGACCAGTCTGGCCAACATGGTGAAACCCCGTCTCTACTAAAGAGAACCTGTCTCTACAAAAAAATAAAAATAATAGCTGAGTGGTGCGGTGGTATGTGTCTGTAGTCCCAGCTACTCGAGAGGCTAAAGTGGGAGGATCACTTGTTTCCAGGAATTTGAGGTTGCAGTGACGTATGACAGCGCCATTGCACTCTAGCCTGGGCAACAGAGTAGGACCTTGTCTCAAAACCCAACCAAACCAATAGACACACTGTCTTAATTACTGTAGCTTTGTAATAAGCTGAAACCTGGGAGTGTGAGTCCTCTGAGAACTTTGTTTCTAATTTTCAAGACTGCTTTGGTTTTTTTGGTGAATCCCTTGCATTTTCATGTGAATTTTAGGGTCAGTTTGTTTGTCGCTTTAAAAAAAAAAAAAAGTCACAGATAGGATTTTGGTAGATATTGCATTGAATTTGTAGATCACTTTAGGGATTATTGCTGTTTTACCAATATGAAATATTTTTTTCCCATAAACGTGGGATATTTTTCTATTTATTTTGGTCTTTGTTTCAACAATGTGTTATAGTTTTCTATGTATAAGTCTTGAACTTCTTTTGTTAAATTTATTCCTATTTTATTCTTGTTGATGCTATTATAAAATGGAATTATTTTCTCATTTCACTTTTGATATTCATTGCTAGTTTGTAGAAAAACTATTTGTGTGTGTGTGTGTCTTGGATCCTGGAATCTTGGTAAACTGATTAGTTGTAATAGTTCTTTAGCGAATTCTTTAGTATTTTCCATATACAAGGTCATGTTACCTGTGAATAGAGTTAGTTTTGCTTTTTCCTCTTCAATCTGGATGCCTTTTATTTCTTTTTCTTGCCTAATCATCCTGATAGAATCTCTAGTACAAGTAAGTAGAAGTGGCAAGAACCGATATCTTTGTCTTATTTCTGAGCTGAGGAGTATTTTTATGCAGTCTAAATGATCTCAGCTGTCCAAAAATGTCTTCAAGTTTAAAGGCTTCTTTTGATAGATATAGAACATTAGATTGGGAGTTTTTCTTTCAACACTTCGTGATGTGGGGTAAAGTATATTGTCTTCTGACTTTCCAGTGAGTCACTAGTGAGTCTGTTGTTCTTTTTGTTGTTCCTCCAGTGTAATGTCTGTTTTTCCCTCTGCTGCTTTCAGGATTTTTTGCTTCGTCTTTCATTTTCAGCAGCCTGACCTTGATGTGCCTAGATAATGACTTTTTTTTTTTTTTTTTTTTTTTTTTGAGACGGAGTCTCGCTCTGTCGCCCAGGCTGGAGTGCAGTGGCCGGATCTCAGCTCACTGCAAGCTCCGCCTCCCGGGTTCACGCCATTCTCCTGCCTCAGCCTCCCGAGTAGCTGGGACTACAGGCGCCCGCCACCTCGCCCGGCTAGTTTTTTTTTGTATTTCTTAATAGAGACGGGGTTTCACCGAGTTAGCCAGGATGGTCTCCATCTCCTGACCTCGTGATCCGCCCATCTCGGCCTCCCAAAGTGCTGGGATTACAGGCTTGAGCCACCGCGCCCGGCCTAGATAATGACTTTTTTTTTTCCTTCTGTTTGTCCCTCATTGTTGCTTACTGAGCTTGGATCTGTGGGATAAAATCTTTTGCTTTTGAAGATTTTTGTTCATTTTCTTTTCAAGTATTTCTTCACTTTGTTTCTCTTGTCTTTTTGGAAGGGCGGTTACTAGTATGTTAGATCATTTCATGTTGTCCCAGAGATCTCTGACACGGTTTGTTTTTGTTTGTTTGTTTCTCTGTCCTTCTAGTCGAGGTGATTTCAAGTGGCTTCCTATTTCTGTAAATTTCAGCTCACCTCACGTTTCAGCTGTGTCAAAGGAGGAGTGATTGGTCTTCTATCCCTGGCAGGACCTTAGGACCTAAGCATTGGTAGACTACATGTTCTCTTATTTCCAGGGCAGCCTTTCTGCGGCACGCTGTTTATTCTGCAGAAGTCCTCTGGAGTGGGTGGTAATTGGACAGCAGTGAGAACTAGTTTTCTATTTGGGGTCCTCGAGATTCTGCCCATGCTCGGGCATTAAAAGTTGGTTTTTCCGTGGTTTTGCAGATCCTTTGCCTATAGTTGCTTTTTTCTCTCCTTACTCTATGTTCACGCAGTGCAAATGCTGCTTAGGGTTGAAAGCAGTAGCTATCTCCAGTCACCTAGGGAAGGCTAGTCCCCTTCTGTAATTCACTTCATTTAGACGTATTTATGTCCAAATGTTTTCAGTATCTTGTAAGAAAAATAATTTAGTGTCTTCTCATTGTTATGGCAAAAGTGATGATCTTTTGTGATCTTCCACATTCTAATTGGAGGTGGAAATCTTCCACTAGAGGATTTTCTTTTTCTTTTCTTTTCTTTTTTTTTTTTTTTTTTTTTTAGTTTGAGACGGAGTCTCACTCTGTTGCCCAGGCTGAAGTGCAGTGGTGCAACCTCTGCCTCCCAAGTTCAAGCAATTTTCCTGCCTTAGCCTCCTGAGTAGTTGGGACTAGAGGTGTGCACCACAAAGCCTGCCTTTTTTTTTTTTTTTTTTTTTTTTTTGGAGACCAAGTCTCGCTCTGTTGCCCAGGCGGGAGTGCAGTGGTGTGATCTCAGCTCACTGCAACCTCTGCCTCCTAGATTCAAGCGATTTTCCTGCCTCAGCCTCCCGAGTAGCTGGAATTACAGGTGTGCGCCACTGCACCCGGCTAATTTTTTGTATTTTTAGTAGAGACGGGGTTTTACCATGTTGGTCAGGCTGGTCTTGAACACCTAACCTCAGTTAATCCGCCCGCATCAGCCTCCCAAAGTGCTAGGATTATAGGTGTGAGTCACTGCACCCAGCCTATTGTTTTAGTAGAGATGGGTTTCACCATGTTGCCCCCAGAGTGGTCTCAAACTCCTGAGCTCAGGCAATCTGCCTGCCTCTGCCTCCCAGAGGGTTAGAATTACAGACGTGAGCCACCACACCCGGCTTCTATTGGAGGATTTTGAAGTAAGGTTAAAATCCAAGTAGAAATTGTGGCCGGGCGCGGTGGCTCAAGCCTGTAATCCCAGCACTTTGGGAGGCTGAGACGGGCGGATCACAAGGTCAGGAGATCGAGACCATCCTGGCTAACATGGTGAAACCCCGTCTCTACTAAAAATACAAAAAACTAGCCGGGCGAGGTGGCGGGCGCCTGTAGTCCCAGCTACTCGGGAGGCTGAGGCAGGAGAATGGCATAAACCCGGGAGGCAGAGCTTGCAGTGAGCTGAGATCCGGCCACTGCACTCCAGCCTGGGCGACAGAGCGAGACTCCGTCTCAAAAAAAAAAAAAAAAAAAAAAAAAGAAATTGTGCAAGGAACAAGTAACTACACATTCATGTAGTAATTGCTAGTGCCTATTTTAAGTTTTATAAAGTTTTACAAAGACAGTGACTTTAATTGGGTTAGCAAGTAGTGAAAAAAATAGTGCTTCATTCATTAATGATGGATTGGTGTTGAAAATGTATTTTATTGGACAGAGACACTAATATTTTCCGTGTGATTGGATCCTATGGAGTATAATGTAGGTTATTGTTTAAGATGAGGCTGAAATGGCTGAAGATAAATTATATTGGGCTTTGAAAAACATCCCAGATACTTTTTTCTTTAGTTTCAGAAGCCTTTGAAATGCTTTTGAACAGGCAAGTAATGTAAATATAGTTCAATATTTTAGGGAGATAAATTAGGTAATAAAAGTAATGGATGTGAAAATATCTTGATTGGGGGTATTTAATTTTATTGCCTTTTCTTGTGATTTTGCCCCTCAAATCACTGCCTTGCTGGCTTTTTGATGTCTTCAAATAGATTTTAAGAAATATTCTGGGGGGAAAAAACTGTTTAGTGTAACTTTTCTAGTTCTAAGTGGAGGAGGGTCAGTCTGCTCTGAGCTATTTCACACTACTAATGGAAACCTACCTACCTAACTTTTAAAAAAGTGACTAGGCTGGGCGTGGTGGCTCACGCCTGTAATCCCAGCACTTTGGGAGGCCGAGATGGACAGATCATGAGGTTATGAGTTCGAGACCAGCCTGGCCAACATGGTAAAACCCTATTGCTACTAAAAATACAAAAATTAGCCGGGCGTGGTGGTGCATGCCTATAATCCCAGCTACTCAGGAGGCCGAGGCAGGAGAATTGTTTGAACTTTGGAGGTGAAGGTTGCAGTGAGTTGAGATCATGCCACTGGACTCGAGTCTGGGTGACAGAGCAAGACTCCATCTCAGAGAAAAAAAAAGTGACTGATCAGAGGAAAATATTTTAGTTGCATAAATGCTGTTTTCTTATTTTTAAAATTTTAAAATTTTTATTTATTTATTTTAGAGGAGGCGTCCTGCTCTGTTGCCCATGCTTTAGTTCAGGGTGTGATTGTAGCTCACTGCAGCCTTGAACTCCTGGGCACAAGCAGTTCTGGCACCTCAGTTCTTCTGAATAGCTGCTACTACAGGCATGTGCCACCATGCCTGGCTATAAATGCTATTTTCAGTCATAGACTTTGAACTATTTAAAAAAAAAATGCCCACAGTCCCTTGTTACATACATATTATTTGTTAGTGAATATATATATAGTGGGTGTGTATAGTTTTTCTCAAAGCAGTTTTCATCCTGCTTTCCTGTACTGCTAACATGTTGACTTGTATGGGTATTTTGGTGGGGGGAAATGAGAGGTGCAGTTTTGGAATTTCTGAAGCTGAGAATTCTAATTCCAGTCGTATTACTTTATGTGGAATCTTTTTTTTCTTTTTTTTTTTTTTGAGACAGGGTCTCGCTCTGTCGCCAGGCTGGAGTGCAGTGGCGTGATCTCGGCTCACTGCAACCTCCGCTTCCCGGGTTCAAGCGATTATTCTGCCTCAGCCTCCCAAGTAGCTGGGACTACTGGCATGTGCTGCCACGCCCAGCTGGTTTTTCTAGTTTTAGTAGAGACGGGGTTTTACCATGTTGGCCAGAATGGTCTCAATCTCTTAACCTTGTGATCCGCCTGCCTCGGCCTCCCAAAGGGATTACAGGCGTGAGCCATTACACCTGTTATGTGGAATCTTAACCCAATTTTTTATTTCTACTATTTCTTTTATTTCTCAAGATACATTGATATAGTTCTTAGACTTTTAATGGCTGATTGGGAGGGAGGGGGAAACTAGATGTTTATGTTGCTTTTTGATGAATTAATACACAATATATCTGGATCATACGTATTTGCCTTCAACTGCTCTATCTTTTATTTTGGAAGAATTAGTGGTGAAATCTTTATATTGAAAGTGAGTTTTTCAATTTTAAAGTTGAAAAATCACCTGGCAACATCAAGACTATACTAAAAACCAGTGAATTGTATATTCTAAAATAGCTGAAATATTATGTTTTATGTTATGTGAATTTAATCTCAAACATACAGGAAAATATCAGCTGGCAGTTTGATGGCCCTTTCCTGTTTGTTGCAATTCTTAGTTGTGATGGATGTGTGTTTGCTTTACAGGGTTGTTAATCATCATGTGGATTTTTAGAGTTTTTTAGTGTTTTTGAGGAATGACTCAGGAAATCTGATGTATTACTTGGATTCCTAACATCTTTTTTTTTTTTTTTTTTTTTTTCCCCCTCTTTGAGTCTTGTTTATGGATCATTTTGTACTTTTAAAATCCCTTTCTCCCCTCTCTCTCCAGTCTTATTGCCAGCAATTTTGAAGATGACTCCCATGTAGCCTCACCATTAGACCAGAATGGAAGCTTCAATGTTGTTATTAAAGAGGAACCTCTAGATGATTACGACTACGAACTTGGTGAGTGCCCAGAAGGGGTCACTGTGAAACAGGAAGAGACAGATGAAGAGACAGATGTATACTCAAACAGTGATGATGATCCTATACTAGAGAAACAGCTAAAGAGGCACAATAAAGTTGACAACGCAGAAGCTGACCATCTATCTTCTAAATGGCTTCCAAGCAGCCCATCAGGTGTTGCTAAAGCTAAAATGTTCAAATTAGACACTGGAAAGATGCCAGTAGTCTATCTGGAGCCCTGTGCTGTCACTAGAAGCACAGTGAAGATTTCCGAACTCCCTGATAACATGCTTTCCACATCTCGAAAGGATAAATCTTCTATGTTGGCAGAATTGGAATATTTGCCTACATACATTGAAAATTCCAGTGAGACTGCCTTCTGCTTAGGCAAGGAATCAGAAAATGGTCTTAGAAAACATTCATCAGATCTCCGAGTGGTACAAAAATATCCCTTACTGAAAGACTCTCAGTGGAAATATCCTGATATATCTGATAGCATTAACACAGAAGGAATACTTGACAGTTCAAAGGGTTCAGTTGGAGACTTACTTTCAGGAAAAGAGGACTTGGGCAGAAAGAGAACAACTATGCTTAAGACTGCAACACCCCCAAAGGTAGTGAATGCTAATCAGAATGCCTCTCCAAATGTCTCTGGAAAAAGAGGAAGGCCACGAAAATTGAAACTCTGTAAGGCAGGACGACCACCTAAAAACACAGGAAAGTCTTTAATTTCTACAAAGAATACACCTGTAGGCCCTGGGAGTACTTTTCCAGATGTGAAGCCTGATCTGGAAGATGTGGATGGTGTTCTCTTTGTTTCCTTTGAATCAAAGGTAAGATTGTAATTTTCAGGATTCTTTTAAAGGCTAATTAGTTGCACTTGAATTGTATACTGGCTTGTAACTAACTCGATTTGGAATCTAGTTTTGTGACATCTATTTGTGAGGGTGTATGGGTGGGTGGAGTTGGGAGGGAAGTGTCTCCAAAATGTTTGGTTTAGTTAATAAGAATAACTTAAGATACTTCATTTGAATAGACTTAAAAAATTATATCTTAGATTTCAGTTCATGATTTTTGCATAGCTGTGTTTAAAAAAAATCTTCGGGTCTTACTGGAATTATCATCATTATGGATTTTGGAAAGGCCTAAAAATACATGAAATATTTACTAGCTCTTTGGCGACACTCCATTTCTTTTACCTCCTGGTTTTCTTTTCTTTTTTTTTTTTTTGAGACAGAGTTCTCGCTCTGTTGCCCAGGCTGGAGTTCAGTGGCGCGATCTCAGCTCACTGCAATCTCTGTCTCCCGGGTCAAGCCGTCCTCGTGCCCCAGCCTCATGAGTAGCTGGGATTACAGGCGTGTGCCACCACACCCAGCTAGTTTTTGTAATTTTGGTAGAGACGGGGTTTTGCCATGTTGGCCAGCTGGTTTCGAACTTCTGACCTCCAACAATCTGCCTGCTTCAGCCTCCCCAAAGTGCTGGGATTACATGCATGGGCCACTGCTCCCGTCCCCGGTTTTCAATAGTAGTAGTAGAGTACCATTGGAGAACCAAATATTAATAGTCATCTTAACTCTGCTGTCTTACACATTGACAGTCTCTCTATTCCACTCTGACTCTTCAACCAGATTATTTTTCTTTGAAATTTTTATAGAAGCCTAGTCTTTCTTTTTTTCTTTTTTCTTTTCTTTTCTTTTTTTTTTTTTTTTTGAGATGGAGTCTCGGTCTGTTGCTCAGGCTGGAGTGCAGTAGTGCAATCTCGGCTCACTGCAAGCTCCCCCTCCTGTGTTCACACCATTCTCCTGCCTCATCCTCCCGAGTAGCTGGGACTGCAGGTGCTCACTACCACACCCGGCTAATTTTTTTTTGTATTTTTAGTAGAGACAGGGTTTCACTGTGTTAGCCAGGATAGTCTCGATCTCCTGCCTCGTGATCCTTTTGCCTCGGCCTCCCAAAGTGTGCTGGGATTGCGGGCGTGAGCCACCGTGCCTGGCCTTTTTTTTTTTTTTTTTTTTGATACGGAGTCTTGCTCTGTCGCCAGGCTGGAGTACAGTGGCACAATCTCAGCTCACTGCAGCCTCTCTCCCAGGTTCAAGCAGTTCCCCTGCCTCAGCCTCCCAAGTAGCTGGGACTACAAGTGTGCGTCACCACACCCAGCTAATTTTTTTATTTTAGTAGAGGCAGGGTTTCACCATGTGGACAGGATGGTCTCAGTCTCCTGACCTTGTGATCCACCCGCCTCAGCCTCCCAAAGTGCTGGGATTGTAGGTGTGAGCCACCCTGCCAGGCTGTCTTTCTTAATTGACTACACAGATGTTAGATATTTAATCCCTTCTAGCTGTTCTTTTCCTCCCTTGTTAGCTGAGTAAGCTATCTGAATATAGGCAATGAGAAATGAACATGCAAATTATATACTTTGAGGTCAGTTAGCTCAGTATGATATCACATTCACATTTTTTTACTTTCCCCTTTCCCCCTTGTGATTATTAAAGTAATATTAATGTAGAACACTTAGAAAATATCAAAAAGTGTGAAAAATTTGCTCCTGTTCCTCCAATTTTAATGTAACTGTAGGCATGGACATATTTTCCTTCTGGTCTTCAATTTTTTTAAATCCAGTTTTACATTTAATTTTTCAGAAGCAATATGAACTATCTTTTTTTTTTTTTTTTTTTTTTTGATGTATAGGAAGCTCTAGACATTCATGCAGTTGATGGGACAACAGAAGAATCTTCTAGTCTTCAGGCATCAACCACAAATGACTCAGGTATTATAAAATAGTATAAAATGAGTTATATTTGTGGTTTGGGCTCCAGTAATGAAACATTCAACATTCGTTTGTAGTGTACAGTAGCTTATTTTATTACTATTTATTTTGGGAGTAGGTTACAGAGCAAGAATTTCCCAGTTGGAAAAGGAGTTGATAGAAGATTTGAAGTCTTTGCGGCACAAGCAGGTGATACATCCTGGTCTTCAAGAAGGTAATAGACTGGCAACTTTTTTTTTGGTTTTCTTTTTTCTTTCTTCCCTGTTTCTCCTCTTTTTCCTCTCTCCTCTTCTTTTTGTTTTTTTCCTCTTTCTCTCTATCCTTGATTTCATTTCTTTCAGCACCTCTTTCAGTTTGCATATTTTTCTCTTCTCTGTCTCCATAATTCTTCCCTTTAGTTTAAAAACCATGTCTAGGTCTTTTTTATCCTATTATCTTATGTAAGAAAAAAATGTGTCATGGTGAAGCAAGTGATATTTTCTTTGTTCATTCTTACAACCTGGTATTCTCCTCCCGCATTTCTCATCTTAGTTTGGTTACTTTTGTTTATGTGGTTGTTTGTTTATTTGAGAGGGAGTCTCACTCTGTTGCCCAGGCAGCTGGAGTGCAGTGGTGCTATCTTGGCTCACTTCAAGCTCCGCCTCCTGGGTTCACACCATTCTCCTGCCTCAGCCTCCCGAGTAGCTGGGACCATAGGCGCCCGCCACCGCGCCTGGCTAATTTTTTTGTATTTTTAGTAGAGACAGGGTTTCACCATGTTAGCCAGGATGGTCTCCATCTCCTGACCTTGTGATCCACCCGCCTCAGTCTCCCAATTACGTGCTTGTTTTTATAATTTTGGAGGAAGGGTCTTCCTTGTCCTTTAGTAATATATTTAGGTGTATAAATAGAAGAATACTTTTCTCTCTCATGTTTTGGCTGCAAACATCTATTTTATATATTCGATGTACCAGTGGGAAGTTAATTTAAAATTTTCATTATCTTTTTTTTTTTTTTTTTTTTTAAATTTTAAGTTCTGGGATACATGTGCAGAATGTGCAGGTTACATAGTTATACATGTGCTATGGTGGTTTGCTGTACCTATCAACCTGTTATCTAGGTTTTAAGCCCCACATGCATTAGGTATTTGTCCTAATGCTCTCCCTCCCCTTGCCTCCCACCCCCCGACAGGCTCTGGTGTGTGATATTCCCCTGCTTGCATCCATGTGTTCTCATTGTTCATCTCCCACTTATGAGTGAAAACATGCAGTGTTTAGTTTTCTGTTCCTATGTTAGTTTGCTGAGAATGATGGCGTCCAGCTTCATCCATGTCCCTGCAAAGGACATGAACTCATTCTTTTTTATGGCTGCAGTTTTCATTATTATCTTTATTGTAATGCGTTATCTTGGCCTTGATTATGTTGCTTAATCTTTAAAAAAACATATCTACTATGGTTATTAACATCATGATCACTACTGATTTTCCTGTTTTGGGATGTAATGAAAAATTTTAGGCTGTGCCCCAATTTTTAGTTTCTTACAAATATCTTTGATTTTAGATACACATCTTGGAGTAGTTTTTTGAGTTTTTGACTCTTAACAATTTTCAGAAGGGTGTCTAGACTATTTACACTAATTAGTAGTTTATTTACCTGAGAATCTAAACATTACAAGTTATCAAACAAAAGATTTATATGCTGGTCATTCAGTTTCTAAATCGAATGGTAATACTTGAAGAATTTTTGCTTTAACGGAAGGCAGCTTGTGTGACAGTGCGATCTTAAAGTGTGCAGATCCCAGTCTCAATCAATCAATATGGGCTGATTGCTGTGGATTGTAATGGACAGTCACATCATAGCAATCTTGCAGATAACGTTTGCTGCTGTTTATTGTCAGCTTTAACGTCTACTATTTTATTTAAATAATATTCTCTTATTTCTCCCTATCTTTTTTCTCCCCTTCCTTCATTTCTTCCTATCTTTAACTTAACCTGCCTTCTCCCTTTCCCACTTCCTTTTTTTTTGTTATTTTCTTGATAATATAAAAATATTATGACATTTATATTGTGTTCTTTTAACTTAATCCCCACATTTAAAAAACCTTAGTTCTAGAGTTAAATATATTCAGTGCTTGCAGCTGGTCCTTTTGCTCTGGTTTATTTGCCTAGTATTTGCTGGTTGGCAAAGCTTTGACTGTTTTTCTTTCTTTTATAGACAACTTAGTCAAATTTGTAATCTTTTCCTTAATGGAATGGGGTGTTCAAAGGCCAATGTTTATGGAGACTGACTAGGTACCATATATAGTGAAATTAGCCTGAATTTGGGGGATAGAGTTGGACTCTGGTGAGGTAGAGTACAGGCACTTCTTCGAAAGGGACAACTGCATCAGTGGATTCTTGTCATATGGAAAAATGGGCCCAAAATTCTCAGGTCTTCCTATAGTTCAGTAGAAGCTGGAGTGGCTATGTGATGTCTCTGAAGTGGTGGCCGCTAATAGTTTTTTGGGCACCTAACTCAAAACTTTAAAAACACAGCCAAACGAAACATATCTGTGAGCTATTATTTTTCACCTTCTTTATAGATTCTGCATTTGGTGCAATTTTGTATTTAATCCTAAGGTTGTTAAAATTTATTCAACTACATGCTGACATAGTTTTGTTTTTTAAAAAATAATTAAATCTGTAATTTCTCTGGTACTTAATTTTCAGTGTGTGAGGTGGAGTCCTGTTTTGGATTTTTTTTATTCCTCTATTTTATTTTGGCAT
Source organism: Theropithecus gelada (assembly GCF_003255815.1). Taxonomy (NCBI): domain Eukaryota; kingdom Metazoa; phylum Chordata; class Mammalia; order Primates; family Cercopithecidae; genus Theropithecus; species Theropithecus gelada. The sequence goes on from NC_037674.1 coordinate 17,102,521, forward strand.
ATTTTTCTCCCCAACCTTGACTTCCTTTAAAAAGCCATACTTGGGCCAGGCTCGGTGGCTTGGGCCTGTAATTCCAGCACTTTGAGAGGCTAAGGTGGGTGGATCACTTGAGGTCAGGAGTTCGAGACTAGCCTGGCCATCCTGTCTCTACGAAAAATACAAAAAATTAGCTGGGTGTGGTGGTGAGCGCCTGCAATCCCAGCTACTCAGGAGGTTGAGGCAGGAGAATAGCTTGAATCCAGGAGGTGGAGGTTGTAGTGAGCTGAGATCCTGCCACTGCACTCCAGCCTGGGTGACACAGGGAGACATTGTCTAAAAAAAAAAAAAAAAAAAAAAGCCAGACTTAAACAGTTTCTAAAGAATAAGTTAATTTGGCCAAATATTTGTAGTAACTGGGTGATGCCAATCCCAGGGCTCTGAAGATAAAGTATTCTAGGTTCATCTCTAAAATTTGATTCTTGAAATAATTTGTTAAATTTCAACTTAATGTCATATTTCTTTACCCTGCTATTAACTATAATTTCATTATTTAGAAAATAGCACTTAAACTTCTTTTGAGCTGAAAACCCTTGAAAAACTAGAAAATCTTTTTGAGTTTGCTTTAAAATTGGGAAAGCAGTGTTGATTAAGCCTGGGAAAATGTTTTTATTGTTGTCGGTAGTTTTACTTAAAAATAAAATAAGGTTCTTAATTTTTCTTTCCATGGTACTATATTTTTGTTTGCTATACTAAATTTACTATATCTACGTTGGTCTGCTTTTTAAGTCTGTTAGCTTATCTGAAATTATCATCTGTCTTTGCATTTTAAAAGTGTGTTCAAAGCATTTCTCCTTCATTGCTACCAAGTCAATTATTGTCAGTTTTTAAAACTTTATATTTTAGAAGAGTTTTAGATTTATAGAAAAATTAAGAACACAGTGCAGAGAATTCCGGTTTTTTTTCTTTTTACTTATTCCTAATTCTCTCAGTATCCAGAATTTCTCCTATTAATATCTAACATTAGATTGGTACATTTGTTACAGTTAGTGAACCAGTACGGATATATTGTTATTTAAAGTTCATAGTTTATTGAGATTTCTTTAGTTTTTACCCAATGTCCTTTTTTTTTTTTGCATCTAAGATCCCATTCAGGATACCACAGTACTTTTAGTAGTGATGTCTCCTTAGGATCTTCCTGGTTATGACAGTTTCTCAGATTTTGTGTTTAATGACCTTGACAGTTTTGAAGAGTCAGGTATTTTTATAGATGTCCCTCAGTTGAGACTTATCCTGTCATATCAAGAGTACATACATTAAGCATGATTTATCACTATTGATGTTACCTTGATCACCTGGCTGAGATATTGTCAGTTTATTCACTGTGAAGTTACTCCCGACTCCCTGCCCTCCGTTTCTCTCCATACTGTACTCTTTGGAAGGAAGTCATTATGCTTAGCTCACACTTAATGTGCAAGAAGTTACATTGTACCTCCTTGAGTGTAGCCTATCTATGTAAGTTATTTGGAGTTATTTTTCACCGGAGATTTATCTAGTCTTCTTTTTAAAAAATTCCCTTAGGTGAATCTCCAGCTCTACTAAAACAAAATTAGCTGGGTTTGGTGGCATGTGCCTGTAATCCCAGTTACTTGGGGGGCTGAGACAGGAGAATTGCTTGAAACTGGGAGACGGAGGTTGCAGTGAGTAGAGATTCTGCCACTGTACTCCAGCCTGGGCAACAGAGTGAGAAACTCTGTCTCGGAAAAAAAAAAAAAAAAAGAAAGAAATTCACTCATCAGTATGGACTCTTGTCAGTTTTAATGTTTTGTTTCGATGTTTGTTTTTTGTTTTTGAGACAGGGTCTCACTTTGTCACCCAACCTAGGCTGTAGTGCAGTGGCGTGAACATGGCTCACTGCAGCCTCGACCTCCTGAGGCCCAGTGATCCCATGTCAGCCTCCCAAGTAGCAGGGACTACAAGCACATGCCACCACACCTGGCTAATTTTTTTTTGTATTTTTTTTTCTGTAGAGATGGGGTTTTGCCATGTTGCCCAGGCTGGTCTCGAACTTTTGAGCTCAGGAAATTTGCCCACCTTGGCCTCCTGAAGTGCTGGGATTATAGGCATGAGCCATATGTCTGGCCGATTTTAATGTTAATTTCATTTATGAGTAATAATATTTCAATAACTCCCTCTTCCTTTTTTAGTTATTTAATAAAAATGCTTTATTTTTCCTTAAAAATTTTTTTTTTTTTTTTGTAGATAGTGTCTCCCAGTTTTGCCCAGTCTTGTCTCAAACTCCTGGCTTCAGCCCATCCTCCCAAGTAGCTGGAATTACAAGTGTGAGCCATGGTGCCTGCAGTAAAAAAAAAAAAAAATTCTGAATGTTGTATTAAATTAGTGTTTAGTGGCCAGGCGCGGTGGCTCACAACTGTAATCCCAGCACCTTGGGAGGCAGAGGTGGGCGGATCACAAGGTCAGGAGATCGAGACCATCTTGGCTAACACAGTGAAACCCTGTCTGTACTAAAAATAAAAAAAATTAGCCGAGCGTGGTGGCATGTGCCTGTAGTCCCAGCTGCTGGGGAAACTGAGGCAGGAGACTGGCATGAACCCGGGAGGTGGAGTTTGCAGTGATCCGAGATCGCGCTACTGCACTCCAGCGTGGGCAACAGCGCGAGACTCCGTCTCAAAAAAAAACAAAAATAAAAAATTAGTGATTAGATGGAGTTTTCCTTATAATATATGCTTTTCTATTCTATGTTTACTGCTTATATAGGTGTTTATAGAACTATAAACATCTTGAGTGTTTGTATTTCAGTGGGTTTAGGTAGCAGTAGGCATTTTCGGCCGTATCTTATCGTAGGTGAATCTGCCTTTGCTTGAATCTAAAAGTTATCTCTTTTCAGCTTTATCTCTATGAGTCTTTTTTGTAACGACAGTATAACAAATTTTTAAGAAGTAGCTTCTGATATGGTGAAATGAAGGAAAACTGTTTAGAAGTGTAGTTTAAACTGACATATGTAGACAGGATTTTAGGTTCTAAGTAGGCTCTGGTTGAATAAAAGTATAAAAAGATAGTAGGGTTTTCACAGTATGCTTTCTATGAATTATTCAGCTATATTATTTTCTGCAAGCTAAAGTTTTTATGCCCATTTCATATGAAATCAACTGAGTCTAGGTCTCAGGTGTCTTACTTGGGGAAGGATTTTCTTACATGACCTCAGGTGATCCACCCACCTCAACCTCCCAAAGTGCTGGGATTACAGGTGTAAGCTACCATTCCCGGCCTCAGATTTCTTTTTGTTTACCTCTCTTAGGGACTTATTTACCCTATGCTAACTACTAAAAATCAATTGGGAAAACAACACTAAAGCTTCTTGAGGTCTTTTTGTTTGTTTGTTTCAACACAGGATTTTGCTTTTTTGCCTAGGTTGGAGTGCAGTGGCATGATCATGGCTCTCAGTACTCTCAACCTCCTGGGTTCAAGCAGTCCTCCCACCTCAGTCTTCTGAGTAGCTGGGATCACAGGCATGTGCCATTACACCCAGCTAATTTTTAAATTATTTTGTAGAAGTGGGGTCTCACCCTGTTGCCCAGACTAGTCTTGAACTTCTGGGCTCAAGCAGTCCTTCTGCTTTGGCCTCCCAAAGTATAGGGATTACAGATGTGAGCGGACACACCAGGCCTGAAAAATGTGTTTTATCTTTCTGAGACCATCTGTTTTACAGAGAAAGTACAGTAGATTCTCAAAGCATACGACTGAGTGTGGTGGATTGGTGTTCATTTTACTGTTGAGAAAATGTAGTAAAGACAAGATTAAAAACCATTGTTTTGACTCATTATCCTATATTTCCCATAGTTGATTGGGAACATGGGGAAAGAATGTTGTTTTATTTGATTGATGTTTTAATCATACTGTGTGATTAAATACAATAAATATGTAATATAGGCAGGGTGCGGTGGCTCACACCTGTAATCCCAAACTTTGGGAGGCTGAGGCGTGCAGATCATGAGGTCAGGAGTTCGAGACCAGCCTGACCAACGTGGTAAAACCCCATCTCTACTAAAAATACAAAAATTAGCTGGGCCCGGTGGCGTACGCCTATAATCCCAGCTACTCAGGAGGCTGAGGCAGGAGAATCGCTTGAACTTGGGAGGCGGAGGTTGCAGTGAGCCAAGATGGCACCATTGCACTCCAGTCTGGGCAACAGAGCGAGACTCCGTCTCAAAAAGAAAAAAAAAAAAAAGTAATACAATAAAGATATGTTAGAGAATTGGAATTGCAAACTAAAACAAAATAGCTGTCTTTTTTTTTTTTTTTTTTTTTTTTAAGAGATGTGGTCTTCTCACCTCAGCTTTCCAAGTAGTTGGGACTACAGGTGCACGCCACAGTGCCTGGCTTGCCATCTTTTGTTCAGATAGATTTTATGTATAGGGTACATGGGGTTCATAACCCACCTAATGTCTTTAACTGTTAGAGAAACAGCACTATGTGAGCTTTTTAATGGAAACTTATACCTGTGACTTTTAATGGCTTTACTGTGATACTTAACACTTAGCTTTTTTTTTTTTTTTAAAGATAGAGTCTTACTCTGTCTCCCAGGCTGGAGTAAAGTGGCATGATCTCAGTTCACTTGAACCTCCCAGGTTCAAGTGATTCTCTTGCCTCAGCCTCCTGAGTAGCTACAGGCACATACCACCACACCTGGCCAGTTTTTGTACTTTTAGTAGAGGTGGGGTTTCACCATGTTGGCCAGGCTGGTCTCAAACTCCTGACCTCAAGTGATCCGTCTGCCTTGGCCTCCCAAAGCGCTGGGATTACAAGTGTGAGCCACCAGGCCTGGCCAATAATTAACGCTTCACTTTGAACTTCTTTTGCCTTCAGTTTATTAAAATTTAAGTTGAATACCTTCCCAAAAGATTGCCTTTTAACCTATAAATAAGGAAGTCATAATGTTTTTAGGCTTGATTAACCATAAATGTCATTAATAAGAACTAGAGAACCAGTAGCCATAATCAGGCCAGCAGCTTAGTCTATGGTAAGTTCATAATAGAGGCCTTAGACAATCTCTGGACCACAAAGAGTTAAAGCACAAACGATCTGAATTTTGCCATTTTTTAATTAGTTACCTTGCTTAATAGATTATCACAAACTTAGCAACTTAAAACCATATATTTACTGTATCACAGTTTCTATGTGTCAGCAGTCTGGGCATAGCTTGGTTGGGTTCTCTGCTTAGGTTCTTACAAGGCTACAGTCAAAATATTGGCCAGGCCTGGTTTCTCAAAGACTTGGTTGGAGAGGGATCTGCTTCCAGTTTCCCTCAGCTCATTGGCAAAATTTATTTCATTGCAGCTCCAGCAAGATGGATAACTTGTGTTATCACATGCACATTATCATGCATGGCACATCTCCCTTACCACATTTTATTGATTAGAAACAAATTAAGGCCCTGCCTACCACACTCAGCAGAGTGAGGGGGATTATACAAATGTGTGATACCAGATGACATGGATCATGGGGCCACCTTAAAGTGAATCTGCTACAGTTTGTTTCATTGTTTTTGTTCTTTACTATCTCCTTTCTCTCTCGACCTTACCCCCCACCATCTCTCAGGCCCAAGTTAAAAAAAAAGAAGGGAGATAATATGATTTGTGATTGATCTATGGAAATAAGATTTCCTTTTTTCTTGTAGTGGGCTTAAAATTGAATTCAGTGGATCCAACAATGAGCATTGATCTTAAATACTTGGGAGTACAGTTACCTTTGGCTCCAGCTACTAGTTTTCCTTTTTGGAACCTTTCAGGAACCAACCCTGCCTCTCCTGGTGAGTATGTAACATTGGTAAAGTCATACACTGTTTTTCTTGAAGTTTACATTATTTGTAATGTAAGTAAAAAGCTACCTTTATTGGTGACATTTAACATTAGTCTAAGATAGGTCTTTTGTCTGTTATAGTTTCGGTAAGTGATTTATACACTTACCAAATTAAAGTTTTATTAATTAATTAGGTCCATAATATTGGCCTGCTAGAATTTTGGTCATCTGTTTGACTTTTTCTTTTATAGATGCGGGATTTCCCTTTGTTTCTAGGACAGGGAAAACCAATGATTTCACTAAGATCAAGGGATGGAGGGGAAAATTTCATAGTGCTTCTGCATCTAGGAATGAAGGTAATTAGTTTTTAAAAATTTTGTAAATGTTCTGAAACATGTAGCCAAAAACCTTTTGTTAAAAGTAAGTCTTGGTTGTTTTTCTTCATTCCTTCTCGCCATGTTTTTTTTTTTTTTTTTTTTGAGACTGAGTTTTACTCTTATTGCCCAGACTGGAGTGCAGTGGTGCGATCTTGGCTCACTGCAACCTCCACCTCCCAGGTTCAAGAGATTCTCTTGCCTCAGCCTCCCAAGCAGCTGGGACTACAGGCATGTGCCACCACGGCTGGCTAATTTTTTGTATTTTTAGTAGATACAGGGCTTTACCATGTTGGCCGGGCTGGTCTGGAACTCCTGACCTCAGGTGATCCATCTGCCTCGGCCTCCCAAAGTGCTGGGATTACAGGCGTGAGCTGCTGCTCCCAGCCTTCCATGGTTTAAAATGAACTGAAAATACTTGTCTTGCTGTTTTCTGTCTGCTACCCATTTTCCTGTAGTCACAGCCCTGAGGTTCAGTCAGGCTTAAATAATTGCTGCAGCCTTTTAAACAGCATTTCTGGTATTTCTGTTTCTGCAGTTAAAAAAACATTCTCAAGCTTTAGTTTAGAACTGTATACTTCACAGTTGTATAGTGATTTCCTATAGTCTTATACTTCAGACTAAACTTCTAATCCAAGCATTTTGACTGTATCCCTCTTGGTCCCCATTCTTAGTGCTTTTCCTTGTCCACTGCATTCGTTTGCAGTTTAACCAGATAAATATGCCAGTTTTTCAAAATACTTTTTCTTATCTTTGAATCTTTTCACTGTGTTTATAACAATGTAATTCATGTCTCTGTACTTAATTTTTTTGTTTCTTAAAAACTAAATTTTATGGTTGGGCATGGTGGCTCATGCCTGTAATCTCCCAGCACTTTGGGAGGCTGAAGCTATCGCATTGCTTGAGCTCAGGAATTTGAGACCAGCCTGGGCAACATGGTGAAAACCCCTCTCTACAAAAAATGCAGAAACAGCCAGATGTGGTGGCACATTCCTGTAGTCCCAGCTACTCGCAGGGCTGAGGTGGGAGGATCACTTGAGCCCGGGGAGGTTGAGACTGCACTGAGCTGCGATCACACCACTGCACTCCAGCCTGGGTGATAGAACAAGACCCTGTCTCAAACAAACAAACAAAAACCCAACTAAATTTTATACCCCTCTTTTTGTGGTCTTCCTTCTTCTCTAATGTTTTGTATCACACTACAGGCATTCCAGTCTCTCTCCCTCGCTTTTTAAGGATGGGGTCTTGATCCATCGCCCAGGTTGGAGTGCAGTGGTCCAGTCTCAGCTCACTGCAGCCTTGACCTCCTGGGCTCAGGTGATTCTCCCTGCTCAGCCTCCAGAATAGCTGTGACCACAGGTGTGTGCCCCCATGCCTGGCTAAGTTTTTGTAGAGCTGGGGTTTGCCATGTTGCCCAGCCTGGTCTTAAACTCCTGAGCTCAAGAAATCCACCCACCTTGACCTCACTAAGTGCCGGGATTATAGGCATGAGCCCCTGTGCCCAACCTCACTATTACAAATAATCTTTTGGCATTCTATTGAGGCCTGCTTTGATTTTTTTTTTTTTTTTTCCTCCTGTTATGTGGTGTTTTTTTTTTTTTTTTTTTAAATAAGAGATGGAGTTTCACTTTTGTGCCCAGATTGGAGTACAATAGTGTGATCTCGGTTCACCACAACCTCCGCCTCCCGGGTTCAAGTGATTCTCCTGCCTTAGCCTCCCGAGTATCTGGGATTACAGGCATGTGCCACCACGCTCAGCTAATTTTGTATTTTAGTAGATAACGGGTTTTCTCCATGTTGGTCAGGCTGGTCTCGAACTCCCAACCTCAGGTGATCTGCCTGCCTCGGCCTCCCAAAGTGCTGGGATTGCAGGAGTAAGCCACGGCACACAGACTCCCTGTTATGTTTTTACTTATCTTTGGTCTCTTTAATCAGGTCAAAGATTGTCAAAGATTGATGATTCTTAGGTTAAATACATTGTTAGCACTTTGTAAAAAGTAGTGCCTCAATAAATAATATAATGTGGTAATTTTAGGGTAAGACATAATTGTAGAGAATGGATTTTAATTTTTTGTTTGTTTGTTTGAGACAGTCTTGCTCTGTTGCCCAGCCTGGAGTGCAGTGGTGCGATCTCGGCTCACTGCAAACTCCGCCTCCTGGGTTCACATCATTTTTCTGCCTCAGCCTCCTGAGTAGCTGTCACTACAGGCGCCAGCCACCATGCCTGGCTAATTTTTTTGTATTTTTAGTGAGACAGGGTTTCACCATGTTAGCCAGGATGGTCTCCATCTCCTGACCTCGTGATCCGCCTGCCTTGGCCTCCCAAAGTGCTGGGATTACAGGCGTGAGCCACCGTGCCCGGCAAGGATTTTAATGTTTTTAGTGCCCAAGACTAGAGAATAGATTTTAATGTCAGTAGTGTCTGAGACTCATTCTCTTCACTTGGTTTTATTTATCTTTTCTTTCTGAGGAGGGATGGTTTATTTATTAATGTTTTTATTTAAAAAAATTTTTTAGAGACAGGGTCCTTTGTTGCTTAGGCTAGTCTTGAACTCTTGGCCTCTAGTGATCCTTTTGCTTCTTCCTGCCAAAGTGCTGGGATTATAGGTGTGAGTCACTGTGCCCGCTAAGGGATAGTTTTGAAGATTCAGTATTTTGTAGCTCAATATTCTTGGCCTTTTTAGTGTTTTTGTGGAGATTCATAAATCTGCCCTAGATTTCTTTAAGCATTTTGTGTTTTCTTATTTCTAGGTGGAAATTCAGAAAGTTCACTGAAAAATCGTTCTGCTTTCTGTAGTGATAAGCTAGATGAATACTTGGAAAATGAAGGCAAGCTGATGGAAACAAGCATGGGTTTCTCTTCTAATGCTCCCACATCTCCTGTGGTGTACCAGCTTCCCACTAAGAGTACCAGCTATGTACGAACACTTGATAGTGTACTAAAGAAGCAATCTACTATTTCCCCTTCTACCTCTTACTCTTTGAAACCTCATTCTGTACCCCCTGCCTCTCGAAAGGCAAAGTCTCAAAACAGACAGGCAACTTTCAGTGGCCGAACTAAATCATCTTACAAGTCCATTTTACCATACCCTGTTTCACCAAAGCAGAAATACTCTCATATGATTCTGGGAGATAAGGTTACCAAGAATTCTTCAGGCATCATCTCAGAAAATCAGGCGAATAACTTTGTTGTGCCAACTTTAGATGAAAATGTGTTTCCAAAGCAGATTAGTTTGCGGCAGGCACAGCAGCAGCAGCAGCAGCAGCAGCAGCAACAGGGAAGTCGTCCTCCAGGCTTGTCTAAATCTCAGGTGAAGCTAATGGACCTGGAAGACTGTGCACTTTGGGAAGGAAAACCGAGGACGTATATCACAGAAGAGCGAGCAGATGTATCCTTAACAACTCTACTTACAGCTCAAGTAAGTAGCTACTGTTTTCTGGAGGTATATTAGTGCTTGGCTAGAAAGAGTGAGGTTGGTGAGGGGAAATGGGAACGGTAGTTTTTGGCAGGATGATCAGCTAGTTTTTAGCATTTAGAACCTTCATGGGAACTAAGGCTACGTCTTCCCTGTTTGTTCTTTACCAACTAGACACTCAGGTGTAGATTCCTCCTGCCAGCAGAGGGAGACAGTACAATTGTACTTTTGAATAACCTCTCTGCTGTCTAAAGGCTGACCATTCTGAAAATTTCTTAATTTCATTTTCCAACATATGGGCAAGTACATTTGCTGATCTTGTTAAAACAACTTTGAAAATCGTGCCTTTTTTTTTTTTTTTTTTTTTTTGAGATGGAGTCTTGGTCTACTGCCCAGGCTGGAGTGCAGTGGCAGGATCTCAGCTCACTGCAACCTCTGCCTCCTGGGTTCAAATAATTCTCCTGCCTCAGCCTCCCGAGTAGCTGGTACTATAGACACATGTCACTGCACCTGGCTAATTTTTGTGTTTTTAGTAGAGACGGGTTTTTGCCATGTTAGCTAGACTGGTCTGGAGCTCCTGACCTTAGGTGATCCACCTGTCCCGCCTCCCAAAGTGCTGGGATTACAGGCATGAGTCACCACGCCTGGCCTGAAAATTACACTTTTAAAAGATACTAAATCCCAGGAAATTAAAAATTAAGAACCTATGGAGAAAAACCTTTATCTTTTGTGAAATTTTGTATTAACACTTTTTCACTTATTTATTTTTATTTTTATATTTTAAGAATTTTATGGCAAGGGATGCAGGAAGGAATTTTTGATCTATTGATGATATACCTATCTTAGCAGCCTCTGATGCATGTGTACCCAGGCTGGAGTTCAGTGGCATGATCACAGCTTACTGCGATCCTCCCACCTCAGCCTCCTGAGTAGCTGGGGCATATAGATGCGCACTACCATGCCTGGCTAATTTTTTTATTATATTAAAAATACAAATCGGATTTTGCCACGTTATCCAGGCTGGTCTCAAACTCCTGGGCTCAAGCTATCTGCCCTTCCTCGGTCTCCCAAAGTGATAGGATTACAAGTGTGAGCTACTGTGCCTGGCCTTTCCATTAATTTTTTTACTTTCCATTTTGTAATTCTGTGACTGAATTCTGGAACTAAAGATCATCAGATGTTGGAACTAAATGCAGATTGTTTTATTCGTTATTAATCCTTCATAAAGACTTTTATTTGTGTATTGTCCTATTCTTTTTTTTATTAATTACCTTAGAATAGGGACCAGCAAACTTTTTCTGGTAAAGGGCCAAATAGTAAATATTTAAGGCTTTGCAGACCATACACCCTGTAGCAGTTACCGAACTCTGCTGTTGTAGTTCTTCAGACGGTATGTGTATGAATTAACCTGGCTGCGTTCCAGTGAAACTTTATGACACAGGCTGGATTTGGCCCATGGGTCTCACCCTTTGTTAATCTTTGCCTTAGAACATTATGTGTAATTTATATTGAAAATAAACCCATCCTTGATCGTTTTGCTGATAATTGTCTGTACTAAACATTAGAATGGCAGATTGTTTAGAGCCCTGGTTATATTCATGTTCTGTCCTTTGAATCTGCATTAATCCTGTGCTGTTAGTACTTAAAGTCAGAGAGTAATGTAGTCCAGTATATGACCATAAATTGTTGGGGGTGTGGGGGGATGGTTTAGTGGAATTACAATTTTCTACTTTGACTTTAGGCATCCCTCAAAACTAAACCTATCCACACAATTATAAGGAAACGAGCCCCTCCCTGCAACAATGACTTCTGTCGACTGGGTTGTGTATGTTCCAGTCTAGCTTTGGAGAAGCGCCAGCCTGCTCACTGCCGCCGACCAGATTGCATGTTTGGTTGTACTTGTTTGAAAAGAAAAGTTGTACTTGTTAAAGGAGGATCCAAAACTAAGCATTTTCAGAGGAAGGCTGCTCATCCTCGAGATCCAGTATTTTATGATACTTTGGGAGAGGAGGCAAGGGAAGAAGAAGAAGGAATCAGGGAGGAGGAGGAACAGTTGAAAGAGAAAAAGAAGAGAAAGAAGCTAGAATACAGTGAGTATTCATTGAGAGTTAAAATTCTGCCGTATCAGTTTTTGGAAAAGTATGGTTATTTTAGAATAATACAGTCTACCTTAATCCCAATCAATTATCCAATAAGAGTTTTGAGACTTATTATCCTTACATGCTCTTTCTGACTGGCTGTCTAGATGCACACACACACACACCTTTTTTAGGTTGAATTGTTCTCTGAAAATTGCTTTTTTGTGCTAAATTGAAATCATACTGTTACTTGGTTTTCTAAAATGCCCTTGACCTTTGAGTTTCTTCCATTTTCTGGATTGTGTGCATGTGCGCGCACACCACAGACACACGTATGTTCCTTGGAAAGACTACAGATGATCCATATAATGCATCATGTTTTCTAAAAGGAGAAGTTTGCAAAAAGACCCTCTGGTCATGGTTGAAGATTTGGGGACAAAGTAGGGGTGTAGTAAAGCTGAACATCATGTACTGTGTTGAAAATTGGGGATTTTTTTGGTGGGAGAGGATAAAATATGATGTAGATGTAGACCCAAGTTATATATTATTTCATTATTGATTTTTTTCATTTCTGTTACATCTTTGTATTTTGTTCAAATGTATTGAAATGATTTTACCACATAATTGAAACAGGTTTCTTAGTTTATCAGGGGATTAATACTCCTTTTTTGGCAATTTATATTTATATTTCCTGTTGCTCTGTACTCATTTCAATCAGAGATGATGATTAATATTTCAGTGTATGTTCCATCATAAGGTCATGTTCTGCTTTCCACGTCAACAATTGTAGATCTAATTTATAATGTTAGTTTTAATGGCTTCATGTTGTTACAATCCCTTTGGTTGGATAGTTAGCCTTTTTGGGTTTTCTTTATTATAAACTGTATGGTGATGAACATCCATGTTCAGGATAGGCTATTAAAGGTGGAATTGTTGTGACAGTGCGTACATGTTAAACATTTGTAGATGTCATTAGAGTTGTACCAACTTTAGACATATGCCAGTAGTCGGATACTGGCTGGTGCCAGTTTTCTGTTCTCTTTTTTTTTTTTTTTTGAGACGGAGTCTAGCTCTGTTGCCCAGGCTGGAGTGCAGTGGCATGATCTCAGGTCACTGCATCCTCCGCCTCCTGGATTCAAGTGGTTCTCCTGCGCCAGCCTCCTGAGTAGCTGCGATTATAGGTGCCCAGCTAATTTTTTTGCATTTTAGTAGAGACGGGGTTTCACCATGTTGCCTAGGCTGGTCTATGAACTCCTGAGCAGTCTTCCTGCATCAGCTTCCCAAAGTGCTAGGATTATAGGCATGAGCCACTGTACCCAGTTAGTTTTCTATTCTAACACTGAATATTTTAAAACTTTTAAAACTGTCATATGGATAGGCAGAAATTGGTATTGTTTTAGATTTGTATTTCTTCTGTGATAGGTGTATTGACCATTTATCATAAACTTTTTTTCTATAAATTGCCTTTTTGAATTCTTTGCTAACTTTTTTTGGAGTATGTTTTTTTCCTTTAGTTTGCAGAAGCTTTATTTTTTCTAGGTTGTAATTTTGTAATTTACATTTTCATTTTGTTCAAGTTTCCCTCCCCCACTGCCCACCACCGCCAGTGAAAAAACAGTGATAGTTAAACTTGGCAGTCTTTTTATGGTTTCTTTCTTTTTTTTTTTTTTTTGAGACAGAGTCTCTCTGGAGTGCAGTGGCGTGATCTCGGCTCACTGCAGCCTCTGCTCTCCCGGTTTCAAGCAATTCTTCTGCCTCAGCCTCCCAAGTGGCTGGGACTACAGGCGTGCACCACCACACCTTACTAATTTTTGTATTTTTCGTAGAGATGGGGTTTCACTATATTGGCCAGGCTGGTCTTGAGCTCCTGACTTTATGATCCGCCCACATCGGCCTCCCAAAGTGCTTGGTTTCTGTCTTTGAAGTCTTGCGTAGAAAGTCTTTCTCTACCTTGAGATTATAAAAATATTTAATTATATTTCTTCTAGTACTTTTTTGGACTAAAAAAATAAGTTGTTAATATATCTGAATTTATTTTATGTGAGATTTGTAGTAGGGAATCACATTTCCCCCAAATGCCTAGCCAATTGTACCATCACTTATTGAGAAATATACTTTTCCTACTGAATTAAAATGTCACCTGTAATAAAATAAATTAAAATATATTAATGCCTGGATCTCTTTCTGGCCTCTCCTGTTTTGTGACCAGTGCCAGGCTATTCTTATTTCTATTTTAGCATTTAAGTGAGATATAGTGTATTTATATACCTAAATGATCTTTGTGTAAATAAGAATTCAAAGGTTTAAAATGCAGCATAGTGTAGATTTATTAGTTTAGTTCTATCCATATCTCCTTACTGAGTTTACTCCCTTCTTATGCTTATGACAACGCATTTCCATTTCAAAGCAACAAAAATAAGATACAGAAGCCCACATAAGCAGGAATACTGCTTACCTGTTAGGCTTTACTGCTTTTTGATTATTGTCTTCATCCTTTGTCCTATCCTTGACTATAATTAAACACCGATAGCCAATTATCAAAGTATTTTTTGGTTTTCTTACTGTTACAGTTCATTATAAAAAGCAAAGCTTGCTATTCCCTATCTAGGAGCCATCAGTTTTCTTGTGCTGTTAGGGAAGGATGAAAAAGGAGGGATGATATTTTTGTTAACAACTGATATGTAAAAGGAGTAGAAATAGGAAAGAGTTCTTACAGGTAAACATGTTGCTGATACCAAAAATGGACAAGGAAAAAAATATAAAAGCTGGAAAAGTTGAAATCCTTTAGTATGTTTTTCAAAAAGATAGGTGGAAACTGAGGGGAAAAAAAGTAAGTTGTGAAATTGAGGTATAAGCATTTTATTTAGAATGATTGAGTGTAATGACTAAAAATAAACATAAATGGTTAAAAGTAGTCACTTGTGGTCACTGCAACACTGGTTATGATGGAAGACTTGTTTATTTTTATATTCTTTAGCACAGTTTTAATTTTTTTGTGTGTTTTTGTTATGTGGTTAATATATAAATAAAATCAGTATTCTCAATGCATAAAATCTTGGCATTTAATACTTTTTTTGGTCATTGTAACAGACTTAAAATTTTTTTTGTAATGGTTCAATCCATTGCTGGAAAAAAAATGGTTAACATTATTGGACCCTCTTATGCATGACACTCTGTGAGGGTTCTATCATTTAAACCTGCAACCTTATATGATAAGGAGGCTTCATTCTCCGTTTTACAAATGAGCTAATTGAGTGCTTAGTGACTTGTTCTCCAAGGTCGTCATAAAGATACTAAGTGAGTTGTAGGGTACTGCCAAGTTCTCATGCTTTTTCTGCCTTGTAAGATTATAATTTCTGAAATTTTAATTCTGCCTCCTTGTTGTAGACCCATTTGGCCTTTACTTTTATCACCTGCTTATCCTTTGGTTTGTCAAAAAATACTGCTGGCCGTGCAGAGGTACTGTGCCTAGCTATTGTGGGTAGTACCAAGGGAAAGAATAAAACCTGACATTTCTGTTTTCTTAGCCCACTTTATATACCTATAAATTAACTATATAAAGAAAAAAATCAATAAAATTGGTACTTGTAGCCAGACTGAGGAATAAAGAGAATATACTAATTACCAGTATTAGGAATGAAAGGTGACTTCAGACATTGAAAGGATGATATGGCAATATTGTGAACAACTTTATGCCAGTAAATTGGACAACTCAAATGAAATGGCGAAACTCTTTTAAAAGACATAAGGTATAAAACTCACTCAAGAAGAAATAGATGACTGTTTAGCCTTATACTTATTAAAGAATTGAACTTGTAGTGGAAAACACTGCAATAATAATTCTGGTCTGAGTTGCTTCACTGTTGAATTCTACAAAACATTAAAGACTAAATCCCATATGATACAGTCTTCCATAAAATGGTATCATCTTGTGAGACTAGCATTACCCTGATATTCAATCCATAAAAAGACTTTATAAGAAAACTGTAGACTGATAACCCTTATGAACATAGATGTAAAATTTCTAAATAAAAGTTTAGCAACTCAGATCCAACAACATATTTAAAGGATACTGCATCATGGCTAAGTGGGGTGTATCCTAGAAGTGTAGGATTTGTTTAACATTCGAAAAATTAATCATTATACTTTGCCATTACAATGGATTTAAAAATAAAACTATATAATCATCTCAAGATCAATCTATCACACTATATATACATATATATAGTGTATTTATGTAGTATAGATATATGTAGTATTATCTAATTAGGTTCTTAAGAAATTTAAAACACCAGTTTGTGAGGATAAATTCCATTTGTCAGGGCAAACACAGATCACAGGTAGCCCTGGAGCTGAGGAATAGCTTTGATTTTTTGTACAATTTGTGAGTCCACAACTTTCTCATCAATCTTGCACTGCTCTGTAGTCTTGTAGTTCTCTTTTTCTGTGTCAGAGATCTCACCTTCCTGGTGTCTGGGCTTCTGGAGCTGCTTCTTGAAGTGAGCATCAATAAGATGTTTTGGGATTTTTACATTGCTGATGCTAATTTTGGTTGAGGTGGCAATGACAAATTTCTGGTGTGTTCAGACTCCACCTGATTAAGAGATATTTTTGAAAGATTGACAAAATTCGTTTCTGGTAAAAATTCTCAGCACTCTAGGAATAGAAAGGAATTTTCTCAACTGGATAAAAGAATCTTTGAAAAATATTACAATTGACATATTAATGATAAAAGACTTATTGTTCTCTCCCAAAGACTGGGAATGAAGAAGAATGCCCACTTTTACCACTTCTGTTTAACTTTATACACAGGAGGTCCTAGCTGGTGCAGTAAGGCATGATAAAGAGAGAGGTGTCCAGATTGGAAAGGAGGAAGTAAAAATTGGCTTTATTCGTGGATAGGAAAATCCTAGGGAATCTACAAAATAAGCTACTAGAACTGTAAGTCATTTTAATGAGGTTGCAGCATACATTATCAGTATGCACCATGTTTGTACATATAAACAATGAACAATTGGAAATTGAGATAAATTGAGATTAAAAAAAACCATTTAAAATAGCATCCAAAGAGAAGAGACACTTAAGGATAACTTTGATAAAAGATGCCTAAAACCTATATACTAAAAACTACAAGACATTGCTGAGAGTGATGTTAAGAGGCCTAAATAAATGGAAAAATATATTGTTTGTATTTATCAGAAGACACTCTTGGTAAGATACTTTTCACAAATTGGCCTGTAGATCTGCTGATGCTATTCCAATCGAAATCTTAATAGGCTTCTGGGGGATAGAAATTGGCAAGTTTCTAAAATTTTTATGAAAAACAAAGGACTTAGAATAATTCAAACAACTTTGATAAAGAATGTACCTGGCCATGCATGGTGGCTCATGCCTGCAATCCCAGCACTTCGGGAGGCCGAGACTGGTGAATCATCTGAGCTCAGGAGTTCATGACCAGCCTGGGCAACATGGCGAAACCCGGTCTCTACCAAGAATACAAAAAATTAGCCTGGTATGGTGGCATGCACCTGTAGTCCGAGCTGCTCCCGGCTGAGGTGGGAGGATCACTTGAGCCTGGGAGGCAGAGGTTGCAGTGAACTGAAATCATGCCACTGCACTGCAGTCTGGATGACAGAGTGAGACCCTGTCTCAAAAAAAAAAAAAAAGAAAACTTAATGTTTAAATTCTGGTGACATTATAATGTTGTAATTAGTAAATATGTCCATATGTATAAAATACATATTAGGGATTAGAGATAGAAATTTGATTTAGATATGAATATTTGTGTAATTTTACATATAACAGATTAAATGAGATAATTTATATTAATGAATTAATATATTTAAATTGATAACATTTTTTATTAAAAAAAATAACTATCATTAAGTGAATCCTTTTTTTATAGGAAGGGGAGGGACTGATTGAGAAAGGGTTCTGGAATTGATAGCACTGTTCTATTTCTTGTATTGTGTTTATGTGGATGTATAGTTCTTAATATGTATTGAGCTGTATATTGTTTATGTACTTTTTAAATAAATGTTATATTTCATTATAAAGATACTCAAAATGCCTACAGAAATCAGAGGAAGAGGAGCATGGTGTGTTAGTGTGCTGTATTAGCATGGCAGTTCTTGTAGGTCTTCTAAGTGTAATGCTATTCATTTATGGTGCAACTACTATGGACACTGCTAAGAGTGAGGACATGGAATAAGGCAATTAAAACAAATCCATCTCTCTAAGAGGTTACTGTCAATTTGATAAAATGAGTGTGTGGTGAAAAGATACATATTTATTGTAATTTTAAGTCCCACAAGTAACTAAATTCCTGTAATGTTTTAAGTGTCATCAACAAAAGGCTTACTGAGAAGCCAGAAGACAGAGTGATAAAGCTAGGGGATTTGGGGAAGGTAATATATATTAAGAGGCATTTCAATAGAAATGAGGAGACCATTTCTTTGTTAAAACTGTTTTCCATTCTTGGCTCCTGTCAATGAATATGTGCTACTGAGGTTCTTCCCTTAATTCCACCTTTTCCTGCTGAGTGTTGTGTTGTTTTTTCCCTGAGTTTCAGGGAAAGAGTAGGGGAATCTCTAGTGTCATTATAAGGGGGAATGAAGAGGTGCTGTATCTTGAATCTCAGGCTGTAAAAAGGAATCAAGTGAACAG
Source organism: Theropithecus gelada (assembly GCF_003255815.1). Classification (NCBI taxonomy): domain Eukaryota; kingdom Metazoa; phylum Chordata; class Mammalia; order Primates; family Cercopithecidae; genus Theropithecus; species Theropithecus gelada. Next base: position 17,120,851 of record NC_037674.1, read on the forward strand.
TGGGCCAGTGAGTGTGAGGGATCAGTATCTTCTTCTTGCCTTTGTGAGGAGTCTGTTTTCATGGCTTCAATTCTACTAGTCTCTGCCAATGATAGTCCTGATTTTTAATTCCCATACTATTTTATTTATTTACATATATTTTTGAGAGGGTCTTGCTCTGTCACCCAGGCTGGAGTGCTGTGTCTTGATCATAGCTAACTGTACTGTATCATTGATCTCCCTGGCTCAAGCGATCCTTCCATCTTAGCCTCTGGAGTAGCTAGGACTACAGGTGCATGCCACCATGCCCAGCTAAAGCTTTTTATATTCTGTAGAGACAGGGTCTTGCTATGTTGCCCAGTCTGGTTTTGGACTCCTGGCCTCAAGAGATCCTCCGACCTTGGCTTCTGTATTGGGATTATAGGTGTGAGCTACTGCACCTGGCTCCCTACCCTATTTTTAGTATGTTGTTGTCCTTCCAATTTAAGACATCTTGTAAACAGAACTGAACTCTACCCCTCTCAGCTAGCTCCTTTTATGAACTCCTCTGTTTATTGGAAGCTCCATTTCTCGTTTTTTCCCATTCTGGTGACAGATTAACCATTTCCTACGTATTCACAGTTGAAATTTTAAAATTGTCTTTGCCTGTGAGAGATTAAGAGAAATATGAATAATCATTCTTGGCATCTTAAGAGGTTTTTTGGTTTTTGTTTTTTTTGAAGTACTGTACTGTGTATTTTGTAGCTATTATTTCAAAAGGAAAAGATGAAAAGGGACCTTTGCTTAGTATAATGCTTAGTTTATGAAGGCTTAGAAAATCTTTAAAAGATTATTGATAGAAGTCCAAGACGTCTTGCTTGCCCTAAAGGTGCTTTTGTTTTTGTCTTATAATTAATATGTGTATAAAACAATTAACTACACTGAATAAGAAAGTTTTTACTAAATGTGTGGTAGAACCTCTTAATACCACTTTCACTGGGAGGGCAAACCTCAAAAGACATACTTGTACATACTTACTATACATGCTACCTATTTCCTTTCCTTTTTTTTCTCTTAAGTACCTAACCATATTCCAACACATTTTCCTTATTCGTCACATTGCCTGTCTCGTAAACTTCCCCCAAAAGCTACCTGAGGGCAAGGATTTTTGTCAGTTTTATTCATTGTTGTATCTGCAAAGTCTGATATGTAGTAGAAATTCAAATATTTGAATGCATAAATGAATATTGGTGGCTCACAACTGTAATCTGGCACTTTGGGAGGCCAAGATGGGCAGATCACTTAAGGCCAGGAGTTTGAGACCAGCCTGGCCAACATGACAAAACCCCATCTCTACTAAAATATAAAAATTAGCCAGGTGTGGTGGTGTATGCCTGTAATCCCAGCTACTCAGGTGGCTGAGGCATGAGAATCTCCTGAACCTGGGAGGCAGAGGTTGCCGTGAGCCAAGATCGCGCCACTGCACTCCACTCTGGGTGACAGAACAAGACTGTCTCAAAAAAAAAAAAAAAAAAAAAAAAAATTTTTTTTTTCAGTAAGATCTTGTCTGACTCTGCTAAATATAATAGCATCCGCCTTTTAATTCTTCATTCCTTAATTACCTTGCTCTGTTTTTCTACATGGCTTACCATTACTTGATACTATATATTTATGGGTTTGTCTTCTCCTACTTGATTTTAAACTCTGAGGGCAAGAACTTTGTTTTATTCATAGCTGTGTTCATTCTAGTGCCTAAAACGGTATCTGGTTGATGGCTGGTGTTCAACAAATATTTATAGATGAATAAATTAAAAGTATATGAATGCAACTAAATGCCCTTTTTTTGAGGGGGGTATCTACTTGATTGTTTTAATGAGTTACTGCCTTTTGTGAAGGAGCATATTTTGTTTTGTCAGTGCCTCAGTATTGATCGTTTGTTGCGAAAAGCACCTAAAATCTTACCCTTCTTTTTTGTTAAGCTATATGTGAAACAGAGCCTGAACAGCCTGTTCGACATTACCCATTATGGGTAAAAGTAGAAGGTGAAGTAGATCCAGAACCAGTTTATATCCCCACACCTTCTGTCATTGAGCCTATGAAACCATTGTTATTGCCTCAGCCAGAAGTTTTATCTCCTACTGTGAAGGGCAAACTGCTCACTGGAATTAAATCTGCACGGTCATACATTCCCAGACCCAATCCCGTGGTAAGTTTGGAATTTAATCTTTCATTATGAGTTACCAAAGTCGCATGTAAAGATGATGTGTTTCAACTAAATTTTTGGTTGATATTTTGTGAATCATTTTGCTTTCAGTAATACGTTTATAAGACATCTTCCTTTCTGGTTTAATCAGTGCTGGCACTTTAAAAATGTCTTAAAAGTAGAAATGAGTAGTAGTAATTTTAAAAAACAGCCATCTTCTCTTCAAGAAGATCATAGAAAGATGGGCTTTTTTACATGACTTGGAAAAAGTTTTAAAAGATACTGCTCCTGTATTGTAGAATATTAATAGTCAAGATAAGCAGTATATATTATTAGTAGGAAAACGTGAGGAAAAGCTTTTAAAAGCAAATTTAAAAATGCACAATAATATCAGTAAAGTTTAAGATTTAAAGTAACAGTTGATATAATATGACTGAAGACTGGTAGGTAAAAGTAGGAAGTTATTCATTGTGTTAATGGCTTAAGCAAGTCTTATTATCAAATCCATATATCCTACTAGTCCATTAGATTGAAGAAAAATCCTATACTACGATGCTACTGAATATGGTCTCTGTAGCAGAGCTATTATAGCGTAAAACTGTTTGTTTCTGGCCTGTGATGGAATAGGCAAGGGTAGGCTGGGCGCGGTGGCTCACACTTGTAATCCCAGCACTTTGGGAGGCTGAGGCGCGTAGATCACCTGAGGTCGGGAGTTTTGAGACCAGCCTGGCCAACATGGTGAAACCCCGTCTCTACTAAAAATACAAAAAATTAACCCTGTGTGGTGGCTCATGCCTATGATCCCAGCTACTCGGGAGGCTGAGGCAGGAGAATCGCTTGAACCTGGGAGGCGGAGGTTGTGGTGAGCTGAGATTGTACCACTGCATTCCAGCCTGGATGACAGAGCAAGACTCCATCTGAAAAACAACAACAAAACCTGAAAAAGGCAAGAGTTAGGGCCGCTGATCTCCACGCAGTCAAAATTCTGCATGTAACTTTCAGCTCCCCTAAAACTGAACAATAGTGTACTGTTGACTGGAAGCCTTACCAATAACGTAAACAGTCAACACATATTTGTATGTTATATATAGTAGGTACTATATTCTTACAATAAAGTGAGCTGTGGAAAAGAAAATGTTACTAAGAAAATAAGGGAAAGAAAGTGTTGTTATTGTTCATTAGTGGATCATCATAAAGGTCTTCATACTCACTGTCTTCACATAGAGTAGTCTGAGGAGGAAGAGGAAGGGTTGATTTTACTGTCTTGGTGACAGAGGTGTAAGAAAATCCCTATGTGAGTGGACCCACATAGTTCAAACCTGTGTTGTTCAGGGGTCAACTGTATAGAAAAGAAGAGTAAATATTTAGAAATTTCTACAGCAAGTTGATTAGACTGAATCTAATATTTAAAAAACCTTGCATTTTATATGTTTTTAGTTTTTCTAGTAATTTATTGTATTTACTAAAGTGTTAGTCTATGATGGACTGGTAATTAGGAATGTATCCTTCATCATAGGTAATTTGAAATGCACTGTTCTGGTATGATCTGAAATTTCCTGATAGAGAACTGGATCCGTTCTGACTATCCTAAGATTAGGGCTTATGAACTGTACTTGTGCTATTTGATTTTAAAGTTGGCATTAAAAAATTTCAACTATTGTAATAGAAAAAAAACATTCGTTTTGTTTTGGGTTCTTGGGGAGTTTTTCCCATTGTATGTAATGTTTTGTTGTATGAAATTTACAGATTCGGGAAGAGGACAAAGATCCCGTCTACTTGTACTTTGAAAGTATGATGACTTGTGCTCGAGTTCGAGTGTATGAGCGAAAAAAAGAGGACCAGAGACAACCGTCTTCTTCCTCCTCCCCATCTCCATCATTTCAGCAGCAGAGTTTATGTCATTCTAGCCCTGAGAACCATAGTAATGGAAAGGTGAGTTTCTTGTTGCGTAATTTCTTTTCAATTTCTAATTCCCTGTTTTTGGTGTTAAGATTTGCATTACTATCAGAATAATTAATCTACTAATTATCCTACAGGGTAGAGAAGTTATATGTGACATGTTTATCAGTTTATTTTTCTGTGTACCTATTGTATGATATGTCCCTTAGGGTTATTACAAGTATTATTCTTTCTTGGTTGGGCGCCGTGGGTCATGCCTCTAATCCCAACACTTTGGGACGCTGAGGCAGGAGGATCAGTTGAGCCCAGGATTTCAAGACTAGCCTGACCAATATGGTGAAACCCTGTCTTTACTAAAAATACAAAAAAAAATTAGCTGGGCCTGGTTTCGCATGCCTGTAAACCCAGCTACTTGGGGCGCTGAGGAATGAGAATTGCTTGAACTTGGGAGGCGGAGGTTGGAGGTTGCAGTGAGCTGGTATCATGCCACTTTACTCCAGCTTGGGTGACAGAGTGAGACTCTGTTTAAAAATATATATATATTGCCCTTTCCGCCATCTTTCCGCGCCACTAAAATGGTGCGCATGAATGTCCTGGCTGATGCTCTCAAGAGCATCAACAATGCCGAAAAGAGAGGCAAACGCCAGGTGCTTATTAGGCCGTGCTCCAAAGTCATCGTCCGGTTTCTCACTCTGATGATGAAGCATGGTTACATTGGCGAATTTGAAATCATTGATGATCACAGAGCTGGGAAAATTGTTGTGAACCTTATAGGCAGGCTAAACAGGTGTGGAGTGATCAGCGCCAGATTTGATGTGCAACTCAAAGGAAAAATGGCAGAATAACCTGCTTCCATCCCGCCAGTTTGGTTTCATTGTACTGACAACCTCAGCTGGCATCATGGACCATGAAGCAAGATGAAAACACACAGGAGGGAAAATCCTGGGATTCTTTTTCTAGGAATGTAATACATACATTAACAAATAAAAAATCTCATGGGAAAAAAAAAAAAAAAAATATATATATATATATATATAAAATTCTTTTTCTTTTCTTTTTTTTTTTTTTTTGTTATAATAATCTTTTATTTATTTATTTATTTTGAGATGGAGTTAATTTTTTTTTTTTTTTTTGAGACGGAGTCTGGCTCTGTTGCCCAGGCTGGAGTGCAGTGGCCGGATCTCAGCTCACTGCAAGCTCCGCCTCCCGGGTTCACGCCATTCTCCTGCCTCAGCCTCCCGAGTAGCTGGGACTACAGGCGCCCGCCACCTCGCCTGGCTAATTTTTTTTGTATTTTAGTAGAGACGGGGTTTCACCGTGTTAGCCAGGATGGTCTCGATCTCCTGAACTCGTGATCCGCCCGTCTCGGCCTCCCAAAGTGCTGGGATTACAGGCTTGAGCCACCGCGCCCGGCCTTTTTTTTTTTTTTAAAGACGGAGTCTCACTCTGTCGCCCAGGCTGGAGTGCAGTGGCGTGATCTCGGCTCACTGCAAGCTCCGCCTCCTGGGTTCATGCCATTCTCCTGCCTCAGCCTCCCGAGTAGCTGGGACTACAGGCGCCCGCCACCATACCCGGCTAATTTTTTGTATTTTTTAGTAGAGACGGGGTTTCACCATGTTAGCCAGGCTGGTCTCCATCTCCTGAACTCATGATCCGCCCGCCTTGGCCTCCCAAAGTGCGGGGATTACAGGCGTGAGCCACCGTGCCTGGCCTGAGATGGAGTTTTGCTCTTGTTGCCCAGGCTGGCATGCAATGGTACGGTCTCGGCTCAGTGCAACCTCTGCCTCCCAGGTACAAGCGATTCTCCTCCCTCAGCCTCCCGGGTAGCTGGAAATACAGGTGCCTGCCACCACATCTAGCTATTTTTTGTATTTTTAGTAGAGACAGGGTTCCACTATGTTGTCCAGGCTGGTCTTGAACTCCTGACCTCAGATGATCCACCCGTCTCAGCCTCCCAAAGTGCTGGGATTACAGGCGTGAGCCACTGCACCCGGCCACATTTGCCCCCAGCACTTTGGGAGGCCGAGGTGGGCTGATCGAGACTAGCCTGGCCAACATGGTGAAACCCCATCCCTAGAAAAAATGCAAAAAATTAGCTGGGAGTGGTGGTGGGCGCCTGTAATCCCAGCTATTTGGGAGGCTGAGGCAGTAGAATCACTTGAACACAGGAGACCGAGGTTGCACTGAGCTGAGGCCACATTGCACTCCAGCCTGGGCAACAAGAGCAAAACTTCATCTCAAAAGAAAAAAAAGAAAAATGTAATTATGCACTGGTTATCAAGAAAGTTAACTCAATAATAGGGAATAGTTTTCAAATATGCAGCCTGTACCAACAAAATCCTATATGATTTATGCAGTCGTTCAAGCAAACACAAGAAAATTGGTTCAATTTCTATGAATTATCAAGAGGAAAGGAAAACATGCCCTTCTATCTCAAATAAATCAATCAGGTTTGAATGACAGCTTTTTTGGATATAATAAAGACATACATGCACACAATAAAGACAAAATGTGTCTTCCCATTCAGAAACACTTCCTCTTTTAGTCCATTATATACTTTGCATAATCTTGTGTAGTAAGTCTTTGCTGCAAATGATAATATTCAAAGTAAATCCCTCCTCGTTTAGTGTCCTAAGAAGCCAATAGTTGCAGCAATTTGAGCATTAAATAATATTCCAATGCTGTTATCAGGCAAGTAAACGCTGAGGCTGTAAAAAGAAGAAACTATGTTAAAAGTCATGTATTTGTGATTATTTTACAGAGATAAAGAGGATAATGTTATCCTTAAGTGGAGAGCAAAATACAAAGGACATCCAACCAATTTTCTCTCCTGCATTTTTCATTCCGTGGAAAATTAAGGATGAAAGACATTCTTAAGGGCAACATTAATACCAGTTCTTCTTAAAAACTCCTGTATTTTAAAACAAAATAAGGATGACAGTAATTTAAAAATGTAAATTATATGTAATTTAGAACCTATAAACAGTATTTAAAATTATTAACACATTATTAATGACCACTTTAATTATAAGTTCTAATTTCAGATCTCATGATAAATAAAAACTTTGTTACCTATATTAAAAAATTATGTAGTTAAGCTAGTAGAATAAACATCTATGTATGCAGAGAAATTTTTAATTACCTTTTTAGTATATTTTAAAATAATTTCTCTCATAATTATTTTAAACATTTTAATAAAAACTCTTTAAACTCAATGAGGTAGAAGGAAAGACAGAAAAAGCATCATGTTTTTAAAGTAGTTAATATACTAGTTTTACTTTGTTACATCATTTTGGATTAAAAAAACTTCTGTTTTCCCAGCTTTCAGGAGGTAGATCTGGCTTTTAGGGACTTTTAGGGACTCCCTAGTCTCCAGTTTAAAATACCCATGAATTAATTTTTAAGAAGGACAAACTTTTATGAATAAAGACACAAGAAGTTAGTTTTTCAAAGTAAAGTTATTCATAGCAAATAATCCTAATTATACACTATGACATTTGATCCCAGTACTAACTGAAACTTGGTTAATAAGATCATTTTCTCAATTTTAAGAAATGGAATTAGGCATCTCTTTAACATGTGGGGAAGCAGGACATTTGAGAAGTAATAACACCAATGAGAGTTTTTTGTGTAACTGCAAGTGGGCAATTATACATTCTCCCATTTGATCCTGCTACTGTTCACCATGTGTCAGGTAGTGTGCCAGTGTGCTGTGCAGTTAAATGTACTACCTTATTTAACCATATGAGGTTGGTGGTATTATCCCCATTGCACACATGAGGCAATAAAGGCCTAAGTTATATTGCTAGCAAGCAGTGAAGCCAGGATTTAAGACTAAGTATACTTGACACCAAAGGTGTCGTTTTTTTTGTTTTTTTTTGTTTTTAAAAGAAAAAGCCCCCAAAATCCATTTTGTTATCCTGTTTTTGAGGCAGAGTCTTGCTGTGTCCCCCAGGCTGGAGTGCTGTAGCCCAGCCTCAGCTCACTGCAAGCTCCGCCTCCCGGTTCACACCATTCTCCTGCCTCAGCCTCCTGAGTAGCTGGGACTACAGGCGCCGGCCCCCACGCCCGGCTAATTTTTTGTATTTTTAGTAGAGACAGGGTTTCACCGTGTTAGCCAGGATGGTCTCTATCTCCTGACCTCGTGATCCGCCCACCTTGGCCTCCCAAAGTGCTGGGATTACAGGCGTGAACCACTGTGCCTGGCCTGTTATCCTTATTATACCCTGTGGCACCCGAAAGACTCAGTCTGTCATTTACTTGAGCCACATAATGCTATCTAGATGGTTATATCCTCTGCTAATGCAGGAGCTGATAAATTTTTAGATAACCAAGTGAATACTTACTCATTGTGAGGTGGGAGGTATTTTAGTCCTTCATTTAAATTTGCTGTTTATCCTCTGTGGCCTGTCTAGGGAGACATTCTACATATATGTAAAATGCTTAGGTCAGCATGTGCCTGGTGCATTTTAAATACCCTGTAAACACTAGCTTTCATTATTATCTGCCCAGAACAAAATCTGCTATTAATACGTTAACTACATAGATTAAATGGAAACTGCCATTATCCTACATCTCTTGCCTCCTTGGTAACAGTGTTCTGGGTCAAAGGATGGTGTCTGATCCAAGATGAACCATTCAGACTCCTTTCCTAGGATTTTAAAAATTGGAACTAAGGGCTGCTCTGTCTATGGAGTAACCATTTTTTTATTCCTCTCTTTTTTTTTTTTTTTTTAAAGATGGAGTCTCGCTCAGCTGCCCAGGCTAGAGTGCAACCACTGTCTCTGGGGTTCAAGTGATTCTCCCGTCTCAGCCTCCCGAGTAGCTAGCATTACAGGCGGACGCCACCATGCCCGGCTAATTTTTATATTTTAGTAGAGACGGGATTTTACCATGTTGACCAAGCTGGTCTTGAACTCCTGACCTCGGGTGATCCGCCTACCTTGGCCTCCCAAAGTGCTAGGATTACAGGCGTGAGCCGCCACGTCCAGCCTATTCCTCTACTTTCTTAATTTGCTTTCACTTAAAAAAATTGGAACTAAGGAAAGAGGGCAGTCTCTCCTGATTAGTGAAAGTGGAATGATAAAAGAGTCTAGGTGGCAATCTTTCCAACCCATGGAGGAAGCTGGTATGAGAAACTTGAGGCACACATTCACAGATAATTTAAAGAATAAGTTCTGATTCCAGTTACCCTTGTAGTTAGGCTATACCTCTCCCTTTCCATGGTTCAGCTGATGGCTGGGGCTCCACCTTCACTTGTACTGCCACCTCAACATCAGTGGTGACTACCCAGAAAACCACTAAAGGGTATAAATCAGCAGTTTTCTTTTAAACAGCAATTTGTTAATAATGACAAAAACAAAAAAATTTAAATGTACATATCTTTTTGACCCTAAATTTTAAGTGTACATAGCATGAGGGCACAAAGATATGTGCGTGTATGTGTGTTTACTCAAACATACACATATATATGACTGTTCAGTGCACTGTTGTCCTCACTAATGAGAAATTGGAGGCAGAATGCCTGTTAATAGAGGATTTGGTAAATTAAAAAGTATTATTCTTTCTGATCCTGGAGTAATTTTTAAAAATTCTGGTTTTATTTGTTTATCTGTAATTATTAGGGTGTGCATCCTTCCACATTGGCAAATTTTCTTTCTTTCTCACTTTTTTTTTTTTGAGATAGGGCCTCACTGTGTCACCCAGGCTGAAGTGCAGTGGCGCAGTCTCGGCTCACTGCAACCTTCACCTCCCTGGCTCACGCGATCCTTCTGTCTCAGCCTCCCAACTAACTGGGACTATAGGTGTGTGCCACCATTTGTGGCTAAGCTTTTGTATTTTTTGTATAGATGGAGTTTTGCCATGTTGGCCAGGCTGGTTTTGAACTCCTAGGCTCAAGTGATCTGCCCACCTTGGCCTCTCAGAATGCTGGGATTACAGGCATGAGCCACCGAGACTGGCCTCAACTGGTGAATTTTCTGAATAGCTGCAGTTTGTTTTGTTGAACAGCAAATAAATATGTTTCCCTCTTTACTATAAAGTACAATGTGAATTATTTTCTTGATGACTCAGTTACTATCAGGGACATTAGGGAACAAAGCTACGTGTTTTTGCCCAGGGTTTTATATGATAGTAGTGTAGCTGTGGATGTGGATTGAAGCTGTTGACATTTTAGTCATTCTAATGATTTAAACTTCCATGAGAGATTTAATGCTTTTGTCCAAGTTTCTGTGGGTATTGAATATATGTTAAGTTAAAGTATTTCTGTGTTACTGTCTCCTTCAGGAACCTGACTGTGAACAGCAGCCCTTAAAACAACTCACCTGTGACTTGGAGGATGATTCTGATAAATTACAAGGTCAGAATGAACACTAGATCTTAACATTTGGTAGAAATTATTCAGATCTAGATTATATTAATAATGGGAGAAAACCCAAAGCATCAATTCAGAATATGTCTGGTTACCCTGTTTGAAACTTATGCCAAAAACAAGGACAATAAGTAAAAGGTTTTTTTCCCCATTATTTGGTCTGTTAACACTCCTGCTCTCAAAAATAAAAGAAAATTCGTTCATGTTGGTATAGCATGTTGTTGCAAGAGACATTTAGGATGAGGTCAGTGAATTTTTTTTTTAACTTCTTTCCAAACCTCAGCAATATTGGCATCATTAGCTATTGGTCCTCCATCACTGCCACCTCTGGGGAAATCTAGAAGGAGAAAAGGAAGGGAATATTACTGTGATTTACTAGTCGAGGCTACTATCAGAATTACTCTGATGAGAGGTAGTGGTCAGGGAGTTAACAATTTGTTTTTGGTTATGCTTCCTGAGACTTCTGACACTTAAGCAGCAGGGCTTCCTAACTTCTTAAAAAATGTCATGGTACGTACAAATAATTATAATGTTTCTATAGCACATTGAGGTAAGTGGAGGAGGCTGCTAGGGTGGAGGGAACCTGCCTGAAAGTGTGAGCACCCTGAGAGGATTGTGGGGGCCCTTAACATACCAGTACACTCATTGGGAAGCTGTACTAAGGAAATCCAGGAGTCTAGTGAAATACGTATCTAGTCAACATGTTGCCATGGATGGAATACTTCGGGGAGTTGAGTGGTCTGCATAGAATGTAGAAATGGAGCAATCGTATCTAGAAGCACAGAATTAATTCAGAAGTATTTGCAGTAGAAATTAGAGGTAGAGTGCACTTAAAATCAGAATACTACAGCTGGGTGCAGTGGCTCACGCTGTAATCCCAGCACTTTGGGAGGCTGAGGCAGGCAGATCACGAGGTCAAGAGATCCAAGACCATCCTGGCCAACATGGTGAAACCCCGTATCTACTAAAAATACAAAAACTAGCTGGGCGTGGTGGCGCACTCCTGTAGTCCCAGCTACTTGGGAGACTGAGGCAGGAGAATCACTTGAACCTGGGAGGCAGAGGTTGCAGTGAGCCGAGATCACGCCACTGTACTCCAACCTGATGACAGAGCTAGACTTCGTCTCCCAAAAAAAAAAAAGAAAAATCAGAATACTATTTTTCTGGCTGTTCTTTAGGATTGACTCTAATCTTTACATGTTTCAAAGCATCTTGTAAGTAGCTTCACTTTGCCTATATGGATAGCAAAATAGTAACCTATACCAGTGAAGCTTAACCTTGGTTATAGGTCATGGTTTCTTTGCAAGCTAACTCTACTGTAATAATTGTGGCATTTAGAGCAGTGTTAAGGGAGCTCCCTGTTAGAGCCCAGTCACCAGGATAATGAGGACTATTGTAGTCTTATTCTCTGGAACTTCTTCTTCCTGGAAAACTCCCAAATTGTGAAAGTTAATACATGTTAAATTACTACTGTGAAAGAACATGAGAATGTGGCAGTTTTTTTCAGAGTTCCATACAAAATGCTGGGATGCAGAAATCTTTCAACTTTTTATTTATTATTATTATTTTTCATCAGAAAAGAGCTGGAAGTCTCCCTGCAATGAAGGGGAATCCTCTTCTACTTCTTATATGCATCAGAGGTCACCTGGTGGTCCCACTAAACTGATTGAGATCATCTCAGACTGCAACTGGGAGGAGGATCGGAACAAGATTTTGAGCATCTTATCCCAGCACATCAATAGCAACATGCCACAATCACTTAAGGTGGGCAGCTTCATCATTGAGTTGGCTTCTCAGCGAAAGAGCCGGGGTGAGAAGAACCCTCCTGTTTATTCTTCTCGTGTGAAAATCTCTATGCCATCATGTCAAGACCAAGATGATATGGCTGAGAAATCTGGATCAGAGACTCCTGATGGTCCATTGTCCCCTGGGAAAATGGAGGATATCTCTCCTGTGCAGACAGATGCCCTGGATTCAGTGAGGGAGAGATTACATGGAGGCAAAGGTCTGCCTTTTTATGCAGGGCTTTCTCCTGCAGGGAAGCTTGTGGCCTATAAACGTAAACCCAGTTCAAGTACATCTGGACTTATCCAGGTGAGAATTATCTTTAATCTGGGTATAGCACCTTTTTATACCTAGGTAGCATCATGATTTTTCAGAGCCCTTTATGGTCCTGATATCCTTTATCTTTACATTTCCTGGGAACTGGGTGACAAAATTATTATCTCTTTTTGTAATAGGCCTAGTTTAGATGCATACCTAGAGTGAATTTTTGTCACATTTATGAACAGAAATGTAGAGCCTTGTATTAGTTTATAATTTTCTTTCTAATCTTCCCAGAAAGTTACTCTTCATAAACTTTATTGCCTGCGGGCTCTAGTGATACTTTGACAATAAAGCAAGGATAATCAGGGATTCAGTCTAGCTCTTGGAATTTATTATTAGTAGATAGGTTTCAAAACAAAACCATGGTTAGAATGGTTAGGTGTAAGTGGAAGATGAAATTGACTTAAAGATAGGCAATGTATGTTTAGAAACTTGGGGAAATTTTTCATTTTTAAAATTTTATTTATTATTTATTTAGCGCAATCTTGGCTCATAGCAACCTCTGCCTCCTGGGTTCAAGCGATTCTTTGTGCCTCAGCCTCCCAAGTAGCTGGGATTACAGGCATGTGACACCACACCTGGCTAATTTTGTGTGTGTGCGTGGTTTTTTTTTTTGTTTCTTGGTTTTTTTTTAAGTAGAGACAGGGTTTCGCCATGTTGTGCAAGCTGATCTCGAACTTCTGAGCTCTGGTGATCCACCCACCTTGACCTCCCAAAGTGCTAGGATTACAGGTGTGAGCCACCATGCCCAGCTGAAAATTTTAATTTAGTAAGGTGTTATTTAAATACAAGAGTAAAAATTGAGCCATATTTACTTAATTATATATTTTCTTTATTTGATTCATAGGGGTTTTGTCAGTGTAATCGTTGTAGGACAAATATCTCTATCTTTGATATTTAGTAATTCACGCAGGTTGTATTAGTAAAATTATACTGGCATATAGAAAATTTGAAACGAGATGTTCTGAATTAATGTCATAGTCAAAAAGGTTTTTCTAGCTGAGCACGGTTGCTCACACCTGTAATCCCAGCACTTTGGGAGGCCGAGGTGGTGGATCACCTGAGGTCAGAAGTTTGAGACTAGCCTGGCTGACATGGCGAAACCCCATTTCTACTAAAAATAAAAAAGCTCAGCATGGTGGCGCGGGCCTGTAATCCCAGCTTCTCGGGAGGCTGAGGCAGGGGAATCATTTGAACCTGGGAGGTGGAGATTGCAGTGAGCTGAGATTGTGCCACTGTACTCCAGGCTGGGCAACAGAGGGAGACTGTCTCCAAAAAACAAACAAACAAACAAACAAAAAAACATATTAAAGTAGCAAATGTGTGGAAGTGCCTGATATTATTGCGACTTGACTTTCATTAGATTGGCTGCTTCTAAGTCACTAAGGACTTCTGCATTAATAATATGATTGATCTAGGCTGGGCGTGCTGGCTCACGCCTGTAATCCCAGCACTTTGGGAGGTGAATGCAGGTGGATCGTGAGGTCAGGAGTTCAAGACCAGCCTGACCAACATGGTGAAACCCCATCTCTACTAAAAATACAAAAATCAGCCAGGCATGGTGGTGCACGCCTGTAATCCCAGCTACTCAACAGGCTGAGGCAGGAGAATCGCTTGAACCTGGGTAGCGGAGGTTGCCGTGAACTGAGATTGTGCCTCTGCACTCCAGCTTGGGCAACAGAGCGAGACTCCATCTCAAAAAAGAAAAAATTGTAAGATTGATCTAAGATTGATCTACTTAATTTAAAAACTTTTTATTGCAGTTTACTATTGTGCATGCTATGTAAATACTTCTGTTGATATTTCTTACACTCTTGATGAGGAGAACAGTATTTTCTCTACCTTATTTATTGATTGACACTTTGAAAACAAAGGTTTGGCTGATATAATTTCTAGTGAGACCAGGCTCCCTAAAATACAAGCATGGAAATTTTTTGTTCTCTTCTACCCAGGACTCTCAGAGCCACCATAGAATGTGTCTATATAGGCAGTCCGGCAACTGTAAGATAAACTTTGGGGAAGCTGCAGAGTAGGCTTCAGCACAGTCCCAAGGGAGCCGGGAGGGTATCTGACCTGTTTCCATATAGCCTAAAAAGTTACAGTAAAGTTTACTTTCAGGGGGAATGATCACATTCTTTGTACCAAACTCAAGGCAGAGATATTCTTGATCTCTGTGGGAATAATCATAATTTTACCAAAGTAGCAAAGAGTAATTTTGTTTTGTGTCTCTGAAGATGGAGTTGCTTGCTGTAGCTAGTCTCCTCACCAATTCCCTATTAGAGAGTAGATTCTACCTCACTCCATCTCCCCCGACCCCCAGCTTTTAAATGGTGAAAAGGCGATGTAGAAAAGGTTATCTTCTCTAGAGTTGCCTGGCAATATGACCTAGAGAACATGGGTAGAGACTTGGGAAGTTTTTGTTTTCTTTCTTTTAAAAAAAAAAAAAAGAAGAAATCAATCCCCACAAAAAACAACTGTGCTGGTACCCGTGATGGGCAGTCCAATCAACTCAGGCAGCAGAGGGAATCTTTACTTCATTTGTTAGTTCACTTTCTTCTGACCGTTTAGTTAATTATATCTAGAATTAGAATGAGTTTCTACCAACATTCATTTTGAACCCATGTTTTATCCAACAGATGAAAATAGTATTTTCAAAACTAAGCTTTTTGAAAATTAACAACTGTGAGGTAATTGTGGCTTAGATTATTGCAACAATGGTTTGTTCTATAACTTAAAGTAGATTTCACTTATATTTTTCAAATATGAAGGATGCTTGAAAGGACCCTTGTGTGAGAGCTTCATTATGCCTCTCTGGTCTTTATCAGAGAGATTCTGTGGGACACAGTTACTCATTTTTGCTGATGAGGTTAATAGCTTAACCAGAATGGCTTATTTATGAGGAAAACAATTGGATAATTCTAGTTGTTTAGATTTGATGATAACTTTCACATACCTAGGATGCAGAAATGATGAGTTTCTGATTCTCTGTTTTCAAACTACAACATGAAGGCGATGAGATTAGTTCAGAATATCAGATGACAGCATTTTTCTACCTCCTGATTACTCAGATTATTCTCAATGGAAAAAGTCTACTTCTTCTTCCCTTTTAAATCTGAAAAACAGACTTATAAAAACTTGTAAAAATGAAGCCCCTGTCAAGGGAGAGGAGTTAGCAAGAGAATTTTATCTTTACAGAATTTCTCTTTGCCACTTGTTTCAGGTTAATGGTAAGAGTTACCCGCAGGCTAAGTTGCTATTGGGACAGATGGGGGCATTGCATCCAGCCAATAGGCTAGCTGCTTATATCACAGGCAGGTTGCGACCCTCAGTCCTGGACCTCTCAACCCTCAGTACTGTCATCTCCAAGGTAGCATCCAATGCCAAGGTGGCTGCATCCAGGAAACCACGTACCCTGTTGCCTTCAACATCCAATTCCAAAATGGCATCCTCCTCTGGCACTGCAACAAATCGCCCTGGGAAGAATCTGAAGGCGTTTGTCCCAGCAAAACGGCCAATTGGTAAGTTAGGGTGTATGTATAGTTTGGAAAGGCCTATGACTTTGTGGTGGGACAGTAGGTAACAGGTATGGAGGTTGTAAACGTTAGAGAAATATGTAATTTGGCATTATTCTTATTCTTGATGTCTGTCTTGCCTGGACTTTTTTGATTGATTGGGGTTAACTTCTAATAACCTGCAATATTAGATGAATTGAATTGTTTTATAGTTTTCTTTGTTTTAAATTTTTATTTTATATTTTAATAATACTGACCTGAAGGCAAGTTTTACAGTTATTTTTAAGGTTTTTACTGGTTTTTATTAATGTAGAAAAGACAGGATTTTAATTTTGTTTCTAAAAAGGGAAGATATTTAAAAATACTTTACCATTTTACTAAATTATTTACTAAAATATTTTACTAAATTAAAAATAGTTAACTATTTTCCTATGAGTACTGGTGTTTTTGGCATCTTGCTGAACTCTTCCTGGTGCTGTGTAAATGCTTCTGTTGGTATTTCTTAAACTTACGAAACCAAGGAGCTAGCAAAAGCTAGTGGGGTAAGTAGTATAGGCTTAAAGTGGAAAGCTCCTATAAATACAATTTTGGAAATGTTGATTTATTCCATTCATCTCGGTTCTATGAATGAAAATCTCTCTTTTCCTTAACATTTAAATGCTGAAGTCTATAATAAATTACCTTATTGAAGCATTGGTGTTTTAGCATTGAGAGTATCTGTAGTTGGTTTATGGAATTTCTCTTTTTGTTGTTTCAAATCTATTAGGAATGTTAAGTAAGAGTGTCAGTTGAAATCTCTGGCTGAATGGCTAGAGTTGTGTGAAGATAGAAGATATTTATTGTTTGCCTTAAAAGAACCTATTTTGGCCGGGTGTGGTGGCTCACGCCTGTAATCCCAGCAATTTGGGAGGCCGAGGCGGGCAGATCACGAGGTCAAGAGATCGAGACCATCCTGGCCAACATGGTGAAACCCCATCTCTACTAAAAATACAAAAATTAGCCGGGAGTGGTGGCACACGCCTGTAGTCCCAGCTACTCGAGAGACTGGGGCAGGAGAATCACTTTAACCTGGGAGGCAGGGGTTATAGTGATCCAAAATTGTGCCACTGCACTCCAACCTGGCGACAGAGTGAGACTCCGTCTCAAAAAAAAAAAAAAAAAAAAAAGAACCTATTTTACCTTTTATTAAAGCAGCTTCAGGTGTGATTAAGGGGGAAAAAAAAGCAATCCTATCCTGATCTCTTTTGAGAAACGTCTTTATATATTTTAGGAATATGTAATACATAAGCATCGCATAATAGCACAACTGTAAAGTGGTGAGAGTGCTCAGACAGGAGGAAATGGTAGAAATAAGTTTTTACATTAGAAATCGGGGGAAACAAACCCTCTCATTCTCTTTTATCTGTTTTAGGTGATGAAGTTTTTGCTACTGTATTGTCTTTTTAGTATCCTGACAGGTTGAATATATTGCATAGTCAAAAGAATTTTAGTAGGAACACTCTATTTAATTTTTTAATTTTTCTTTCAAGACAGAGTCTTGCTCTGTCTCCCAGGCTAGAGTGCAGTGGCACTATCTCATTTCACTGCAACATCCACCTCCTGGGTACAAACCATTCTCCTGCCTCAGCCTTCTGAGTAGCTGGGATTACAGGCATGCGCCACTATGCCCAGGTAATTTTTGTATTTTTGGTAGAGATGGGGTTTCACCATGTTGGCCAGGCTGGTCTCGAACTCCTGACCTCATGATCTGCCCGCCTCGGCCTCCCGAAGTGCTGGGATTACAAGTGTGAGTCACTGTGTCTGGCCTGGAACACTCCATTTTAATCCCTTTCTTGTTACAACTGAGATTTGTTTTTGGTCAAGGCAAACGTTTGATTTCTGAGAGTAGAAATTAGCTCAGATGCTGGGTGTGGTGGCTCACACCTGTAATCCCAGCACTTTGGGAGGCCCGAGGCAGGCGGATCACCTGAGGTCGGGAGTTCAAGACCAGCCTGACCAGCATGGAGAAACGCTATCTCTACTAAAAATACAAAAATTAGCCAGGTGTGGTGGCGCATGCCTATAATCCCAGCTACTCAGGAAGGCTGAGGCAGGAGAATTGCTTGAACCCGGAGACAGAGGTTGCAGTGAGCCGAGATCATGCCATTGCACTCAGCCTGGGCAACCAGAAAGAAACTCCATCTTAAAAAAGAAAAAAAAGAAATTGGCACAAATAATACAGGTAGGTAGTACCTGTAAGAAATTGACCCAGTGGTGCACAATAAATGTCGGTAAGCACAGTCACTGAGAGGATAAAATATGAGAACTGAAGATTTTTGACCTGCAAATTTCTATTTGCAGCGGCTCGACCCTCTCCTGGTGGTGTGTTCACACAGTTTGTGATGAGTAAAGTTGGAGCCTTGCAGCAGAAGATACCTGGAGTTAGCACACCCCAAACCTTGGCAGGGACACAGAAGTTCAGTATCAGACCTTCTCCAGTAATGGTCGTCACACCTGTGGTTTCTTCTGAGCCAGTTCAGGTGTGCAGCCCTGTGACTGCTGCTGTCACTACTACCACCCCTCAAGTGTTTTTAGAAAATGTTACTGCTGTGACACCTATGACTGCTATTTCTGACGTGGAAACTAAAGAAACTACTTATTCTTCTGGTGCCACCACTACAGGGGTTGTTGAGGTCTCTGAAAGTAATACCAGCACCCCTGTAACATCTACCCAGTCTACAGCCACTGTGAACCTTACCAAAACCACTGGGATAACTACCCCTGTGGCTTCGGTTGCTTTTCCTAAGTCTTTGGTAGCATCTCCTCCAACCATAACTCTTCCTGTTGCTTCCACTGCCTCCACCTCCTTAGTCGTGGTGACTACAGCTGCATCTTCCTCCATGGTGACCACACCAACTTCATCTCTGGGCTCTGTTCCTATTATACTCTCAGGAATTAATGGGAGTCCACCAGTGAGCCAGAGACCAGGTAAGGCTTAGATGTTACTAGCTGCTTTATTACTGTACACCTATTTATATAACTTTGTGGTTGTGACAGGATTATAACTATATCAGGATAACAATATAGGTGTTTCTATTGTAACATGATACACGTTATTCCTGAAAACCTCTGCATGCTGCAAAACTGAACACTTAAATTAATAGAGCTCATGGTTAATATGGGATTGGGATAAATCACTGAAAATATATGCAGTTTTGTAAGCAGAATATTAATAAAAACAATAACTGATAACCTTGAGAGAGAACTTGAACAGTCTTAACTGATAGTTTAGTGGAACTGGAGATTGTGACTCAAAATACTCAAAAACATTAGAATGGAAGTGGAGTGGTGGCTGAAGGATACTAAAGTAATGCAGGTAAGACGAGCTCTGAGCCACTAAGATGGGCATGGGAGGAAACCTGACCTGTGTGCTGAGAGCTAGGGGTGCACATCTTTGAGGAGGGAGCCCCAAATGCAGATGTTCCTTTTGTGGGGTGCAGGGGTGCTGCTTTTTAATTAGAGACAGATGAGCAGACTTCATCTCCTTTTGTCTAGTAAAAATCACTAATGAATCAGGATCTATTTAATTCCTGGACACGAACTGATTGAAATAGAAACAAGGAGGCATATTTGTTTAGGGCTCTAATATTTTTATAAACTTTTTAGTTAAAGTATTTCTTTTATTGGCTTAGGTTGAATGAATTTGAAATAGGAATATCCTATGCTTTGTGTAGTTTTTATATCTAGATGCAACTAGCTAAAGTAAATGGTTCTTTTAATCCACTCATAGAGGAATTAATATGGAAAAGAGCAAGAAACTTTGCAGAATTTGAGGGGAAGTAGTTACCCAACAGCAATTCTGTCTGGGTTATTGATGTTTTTCTCTTAAATATTTTTGCATTTAGTGATATGGTCTAAATTCCTCTCTGTCTTTTATGGAAGAAGAGATTGGGAGTTAGTTTGTAAGTTTAAGTTCTGTTGAAGGGAAAAGTGAATCTCATATATATATATATATGAATATATATATATATATATATATTTTTTTTTTTTTTTTGAGATGGAGTCTTGCTCTGTCACCCAGGCTGGAGTGCAGTGGCGAGATTTCAGCTCACTGCAACCTCCGCCTCCCAGGTTCACACGATTCTCCTGCCTCAGCCTCCTGAGTAGCTGGGACTACAGGCGCCCACCACCACGCCTGGCTAATTTTTTGTATTTTCAGTAGAGACGGGGTTTCTCCATTTTGGTCAGACTGGTCTGGGTCTCCGTGATCTGCCCACCTTGGCCTCCCAAAGTGCTGGGATTACAGGTGTG
Organism: Theropithecus gelada; assembly: GCF_003255815.1. Classification (NCBI taxonomy): domain Eukaryota; kingdom Metazoa; phylum Chordata; class Mammalia; order Primates; family Cercopithecidae; genus Theropithecus; species Theropithecus gelada. Next base: position 17,141,189 of record NC_037674.1, read on the forward strand.
AGCCACCGCATTCAGCTTGCGAATCACAGTATTAAATGTGTCTGTCTTCTGCTTCGTCCCATAAATAAGCCCATAAAACATGATTAGTCTGATACATAGTTTTGGGAGTGAAGTCGTTAGTGAAACTACTTTGATTTCCTATTGAATCTCAAGGTGCATATCTGTTATATTTTAACAGATCATGTCTTCTAAACCATATGGATTCCAGCCTTTTTCAATACTCTTAATTGTTTCATGAAACAGTAAAGTAGTTTATTCTTCTATAGTTTTGTTGTTTCTCAGACTTTAGTTATTTAGGATATGCATTCACATATTTTGCTGAGTCCCATCTGTACTGTCACCTGCCTAATATTTTTATTTAAATCAACTGCTTTTTTATATGTAAATGTGTGTGTGTGTGTGTGTTTGTTTGTTTGTTTATTTATTTATTGAGAAGGAGTCTTGCTCTGTTGCCCAGGCTGGAGTGCAGTGGCGCCATCTCAGCTCACTGCAACCTCCACCTCCCAGATTCAAGTGGTTCTCCTGCCTCAGCCTCCTGAGTAGCTGGGATTTACAGGTACCTGCTACCATGCCCGGGGTATATTGTATTTTTAGTAGAGACAGGGTTTCACCATGTTGACCAGGCTTGTCTTGAACTCTTGATCTTGTGATCTGCCTGCCTTGGCCTCCCAAAGTGCCAGGATTATTACAGGCGTGAGTCACAGCGCCTGGCTGTAAATGTGTTTTTAAAAGAGATAGCATTAATTGGAAACCAGCATTACTTGGCATAATAGAGGTTAACCCTATAAAGAAATATACTGGAAACTATAATAATAAAAAAATCATTAAATTCCTGTTACCTACTATATATTCTGAGCACATGGCTTTGCTGTCTTTCTTTTAAAGAAGAAAGCTAGAAAATACTAGAGTAACATTAAAGACATATCATCAAAGACTGTACCTAAAAGTATCTTCTATAATACCATTTGAGGGAAAAAAAGTAGATATATTTTTAATAAAAATGTATTTTTATTTAAAAAAAATTATATATATAGAGAGAGAGACAGACACACAGATGGGGGTCTTGCCCTGTCATCCAGGTTGGAGTGTAGTGGCATGATCATGGCTCCCTGCAGCCTCGACATCTCAGGCTCAAGTGATCCTCCCATGTCAGTCTCTCATAGCTGGAATCATAGGCATGTGTCACCACACCTGGTTAATTTTTTTTTGTTTTCAGTAGAGGCGAGGTCTGGCTATGTTGTCCAGGCTAGTCTTGAATTCCTGGGCTCAAGCAGTCCTTGCATCTTGGCCCCACAGAGTGCTGAGATTACAGGCTTGAGCCGCTGCATCCTGTCAGGAAATACTGACATTTAACAAATTTTCTAATCTTTTAAAATAAATGGACCTGACTCAGGTAACTGCTACTTAAGGAAGTGCGTGTAGTTTTTTTCTCTATTTATAAAGAAGATCCCATGTTGGCACTTTGATATCTGTGGCTTTTAAATTTTGATTTTTCTCCTTTTTCTCTTTACCTTCCTTTCCCTTGCACACATTTAAGTAAACCATCACATATTTAGTGCATATATTAAAGATTGTTTTCATTGTCTGAATTAGTTTTTGAATCACTCTCTAAAAGTTAATTTGAAGAAAAAAGTTGAAAATTAAGAATGCATTAACATATTTGTTTCTTAATTCATGTATGATAGATTAATATGGCTGGGCGTGGTGGCTGATGCCTGTAATCCCAGCACTTTGGGAGGCCAAGGTGGGTGGATCACCTGAGGTCAGGAGTTTGAGACCAGCCTGGCCAACATGGCGAAACCCAGTCTCTACTAAAAATACAAAAAAATATTAGCCGGACATGATGGTTGCATGCCTGTAATCCCAGGTACTCTGGAGGCTGAGGCAGAAGAATTGCTTGAACCGAGGAGGCAGAGGTTTCAGTGAGCCGAGATCTTGCCATTGCACTCCAGCCTGGGCAACAAGAGTGAGACTCCATCTCAAAAAAAAAAAAAAAAAAAAGATAGATGAGTATTTTTTGTTTAAATTGCACATGATTATTTTCATGAAGTTTGGTCTTTGTGTTTTATTTAATATTTAAGAGTAGTCCTGGATTTTCTATATAATTTTTTCATCTAAATGTTATGAGCATGACTTTCTGTTAGAAATATGATTTTTTTTGTGTGGGCAGAGTGCCTGTTTGATAGAAAATCCCATGTTAAGCTAAAGTCTTTTGTTTCATTTGTTTGTTTTTTTTTTCTCTTTAGTAGCAAACTTTTTAAGTTTTATTTATTGTTAAATAAACCCACCAATTTTTATTTGTTAATGTTAAATAAGCTCACCAATTTGAATAGTAATGTTAGACCAGTTTCATTTATGCTTACTATTACCATGATTCCTACCTCTTTATCTCTCTGATCTAAAAAAAAATCTAGATTACTCATACTGTTTTTTCTTGTGTCTTTAGTATTTTGAAATATCTCTTCCAATCAGTAAAGGGTATCTTTAAGTACTATTAATGGTTTGAAATCTCTATTAATTCATATCTTCTGCATTAAATTTCTGCTTTTTCTTTTTGTTTTAAAAGCATCTTTTGCCTCTTCTAAGCCAGGTTTATTTCCCTGCTTTTGATGTCTCTTAATTTCATTTCATTTTGAGGGTTTTATGTAATTTTTTCCTTCTGAAAAATAATTCCCACAAACCTTTAAGCTTTGCTTATTTGTTGGTGAATTTTAAAAACCAAAAAGCCCTTTATAAACCAAGGATTTTTAGTTCTTTATCTTCCTCAGGTGGTATAAGCTTAGAAATTCAGTCATAACTCTCTAGTAAGTGTTATGAGCTTTAATTTTAAAGTTAAATTGTGCAGGATCTGGATTTTATTTAAAAAAATAAAGAAGAGGCCAGGCACATTGACTGATACCTGTAATCCCAACACTTTAAGAGGCCAAGGCAGGAGGATTGCTTGAGCCCCAGGAGTTCGAGACCAGCCTGGGCAACATAGCAAACCCCATCTCTAGAAAAAAAAAAAAAAAAGTGTACACCTGTGGTCCCAGCTACTTGGGAGGCTGAGCCTGGGAGTTCAAGGTGGCAATGAGCTGTGATTGCACCACTGCACTCTAGGCTGGGCAACAGAGTGTGATCCTGTCTCAAAAGAATAAAGTTGAAGCATAATTTTATCATAAATGATCTCTTTAACAAAGGAATCCAGATTTAGAGAGATACCCACGTTTTTCTTTAGGCAAAAGTATTATTTCTTTAAATGTGCCTGTTGACAATTGGTACTCTATTTTTTTTACCATTCTAAATGTAAAGCTCCATAATGTCTGGCTGTTCTCAGCCATAAATAATGTATTATGAAACTACAGAATTTTAGCAACTTTATAATCCAAATTGGAAGTTATTTGCAGCAAGGTCAGATTCTGTGTCTTAATGACTGGGCATGGTGGCTCATGGCTGCAATCCCAACACTTTGGAAGGCCGAGATGGCAGGATCGCTTGAGGCCAGGAGTTTGAGACTAGCTTGAGCAACAAAGCAAGACCCTGTCTCTGCAAAGAATAACATAATTAGCCAGGCGTAGTGACACATCCCCGTAGTCCCAGCTACTTGGAAGGCTGAGGCAGGAGGATCTCTTGAGCCCAGGAGTTTGAGAGTGCAGTGAGCTATGATTGAGCCACTGCACTGAAGGACTGAAGGTAACAAGTGCAACCCTGTCTCTCTTAAAAAAAAATTAGGCTGGGTGCGGTGGCTTATGCCTATAATCTCAGCACTTTGGGAGGCTGAGGAGGGCAGATCGCTTGAGGGTCAGGGGTTTGAGACCAGCCTGGGAAACATAGTGGAACCCTGTCTCTACCCAAAAATACGGAAATAGGCCAACTGTGCTGGTGCACACCTGTAGTCGCAGCTACTCAGGATGCTGAGGTGGGAGAATTGCTTGAACTAGGGAGGCGCGGAGGTTGTAGTCAGTTGAGATTGTGTCATTGCACTCCAGCCTGAGCAACAAAGCAAGACTGTGTCTTAAAAAAAAAGTATGAATACTTTTTTTCCTGAATGTGTTAAAGGGGAATTTTGGTACTATGTTTCCATTTCCTGTTTTTCAGAAAATGCTGCTCAAATTCCAGTGGCTACTCCACAGGTCTCTCCTAACACAGTGAAACGTGCTGGACCTCGACTGTTGTTGATTCCAGTGCAGCAGGGTTCTCCTACTCTTAGACCTGTCTCAAACACACAACTTCAGGGACATCGAATGGTCTTGCAGCCTGTTAGGAGTCCAAGTGGAATGAACCTATTCAGGCACCCTAATGGGCAGATTGTCCAGCTTCTACCTTTGCATCAGCTTCGAGGCTCTAATACCCAGCCCAACTTACAGCCTGTCATGTTTCGGAACCCAGGTATAAAGTTATTTTTCATGAACTTTTCTTTTGTTAAATCACTTGGCCATATGGTATGTTAATACACCAGGACATCGGAAGTCTTGATATGGGCAGTCATGATTTAAAAATTTCTCTCTTATTTTTTAAACCAGGGTCTGTGATGGGAATCCGGTTACCTGCTCCTTCCAAACCCTCTGAGACTCCGCCATCTTCCACTTCGTCTTCTGCTTTCTCTGTCATGAATCCTGTAATCCAAGCTGTTGGGTCTTCTTCAGCAGTGAATGTTATCACTCAGGCACCGTCATTGCTTTCCTCTGGAGCTAGTTTTGTGTCTCAGGCTGGTACATTGACCCTGAGGATTTCTCCTCCTGAACCACAAAGCTTTGCAAGTAAAACAGGCTCTGAAACCAAAATAACCTATAGCTCAGGAGGACAGCCTGTTGGTACAGCCAGTCTTATTCCTCTCCAGTCTGGTAGTTTTGCCTTGTTACAGCTCCCAGGACAAAAGCCTGTTCCTAGCTCCATTCTTCAACATGTTGCTTCCCTTCAGATGAAGAGGGAATCTCAGAATCCAGACCAGAAAGATGAAACAAACTCAATAAAAAGAGAGCAAGAAACCAAGAAGGTTCTACAGTCAGAAGGAGAGGCTGTAGACTCTGAGGCTAACATAATAAAACAAAACTCAGGAGCTGCTACCTCAGAAGAAACTCTGAATGATTCCTTGGAAGATAGGGGTGATCATTTGGATGAAGAATCCCTTCCAGAAGAAGGTTCTGCAACTGTCAAACCATCTGAGCATTCCTGTATCACTGGGTCACATACAGATCAAGACTATAAAGATGTTAATGAAGAATATGGGGCTAGGAATCGTAACAGTTCCAAAGAAAAAGTGGCTGTTCTAGGAGTTAGGACCATTTCTGAAAAAGCCGGTAATAAGACCGTCCAAAATTTAAGTAAAGTACAGCATCAAAAACTTGGTGATGTGAAGGTGGAACAGCAGAAAGGATTAGACAATCCAGAAGAAAACTCAAGTGAATTTCCAGTCACCTTTAAGGAAGAAAGTAAATTTGAATTGTCAGGAAGCAAAGTTATGGAGCAGCAATCTAATCCACAGCCAGAGGCCAAAGAGAAGGAATGTGGAGACTCTCTGGAGAAAGACAGTATTAGAGAAAGATGGAGAAAACATCTGAAGGGCCCCTTAACCAGGAAATGTGTTGGAGCTTCACAGGAATGTAAGAAAGAGGTAGACGAGCAGTTAATTAAAGAAACAAAGACATGTCAGGAAAATTCAGATGTGTTTCAGCAAGAACAAGGCATCTCAGACTTACTTGGAAAAAGTGGAATTACTGAAGATACCAGAGTTCTGAAAACTGAATGTGATTCTTGGAGTAGGATTTCTAATCCTTCAGCCTTCTCCATTGTTCCTAGGAGAGCTGCAAAAAGCAGCAGAGGGAATGGACATTTTCAGGGTCACTTACTGCTACCTGGAGAACAGATACAACCAAAGCAAGAGAAGAAGGGTGGGAGAAGCAGCGCTGACTTCACTGTTTTGGATTTGGAAGAAGATGACGACGATGAGAATGAGAAAACCGATGATTCCATTGATGAAATTGTGGATGTTGTTTCTGACTACCAGAGTGAAGAGGTTGATGATGTAGAAAAGGTGGTGAGCCCATTTTTGTTGTGACTGAAACCTAAAGGATTTAAATGATTTATTAGAGACAGAAGCTTTTTCAGAAGATCACTAAGACATAATACATTTAATTGGATGCCTAGGTTTAGATTATGACTTAAATGGCTTAGTAGTTTTTTAGGCTGTGTCAATCAAGCATCACTTATTGAGCTTTTATTCTTTGAGACTTGCCTGGTTTTATGGGAAGCTGGTTTAAGCATTTGGGGGATAGGTGCTTGAGAGTCCCTACTCTTTTTAAGTTAGATTTTTAAAATCCCGAAACCACTACTCCTATTTGATCCCAGTCAATTTCTGTGACGTTTTCTATGTGAGATGGTTGTAGCTTCTCTGGTAGATGTTAATCAGAAATTGGGAATGGGTGACCTTACAACTGGAGGAGAACTTACTTGCATATAGAGAGATGTTTTTGTTTTTGGAGAAAAACTGGAAAATACCATCTTTTGATATTCTAATACCATTTTGCCTTGAGTTGCTTTTATTTGTAGTCTCTGGAATTTATATTCTAGACTTTGGTCATCGTCCTTTGTAATATGACCTTTATGGCCTAGTTTTATTATTTTCCCGAAGTGTTTTTTATAGGATTCCTTTTTAGGGTTGTCGTATTTACTGAAATAAGTAACTGTCAGGTATTGATACAGTGCAGGAGTTGTACAAATGTTTTCTGTAAAAGGCCAGATAGTAAATAGTTTTAGACTTTGCAGAGAGCTAGAGGGCTCTCTGTTCCAACTACTTGACTACTGTTGTAGTATAAAAGCAGCTGTATTCCATTAAAACGTTAGTAAAAAAGGCCAAGTGCGGTGGCTCACACCTGTAATCCCAGCACTTTGGGAGACCGAGGTGGGTGGATCACCTGACATCAGGAGTTTGAGACTAGTCTGGCCAACATGACAAAACCCCATCTCTACTAAAAATACAAAAAATTAGCTGGGTGTGGTGGCAGGTGCCTGTAATCCCAATACTCAGGAGGCTGAGGCAGGGGAATTGCTTGAACCCAGGAGGCGGATGTTGCAGTGAGTCCAGATCACGACATTGCACTCCAGCCTGGGCGACAAGAACAAAACTCCGTCTCGGGGAAAAAAACCACAACTTATTAAAAAAAAAAAAAAAAAAGTGGGCTGTGGTTTGCTGACGCCTGACGTAAGGTCTGATTTTAAAACATGGGGAGATCATAACCAGCTGCCTGTGGAGTGCCCTAAAATCTGAACTGTAGCCTTCTCTTCAGGAGCAGATGAAAGCCATCTGCACTGATTGTCATACAACTGCTTGTTTTAGAATCGCACTTCCTTGAGATTCATTCTGCCTCTGTTATCTGGTCCTTTTCTGTTAATGCTTAATTGCTTTATGCAAATAAAATAAAACAAAAAAAGATTACTGTTTTAAAAATTAAAATGTTGAAATATTTTATTTTAGAGACGGAGTCTTGCTCTGTCGCTCAGGCTTGAGTGCAGTGGCGCGAACTCGACTCACTGCAACCTCCGCCTCCAGGGCTCAAGCAGTTCTCCTGCCTCAGCCTCCCGAGTAGCTGAGATTACAGGAGCCCACCACTGCACTCTGCTAGTTTTTGTCTTTTAAGTAGAGACGGGGTTTCACCATCTTGGCCAGGCTGGTCTTAATGTTGTTATGTTGGTTATTTCAGTACCTCCATTGTCTCATTTATAAAGGAGGATCTTGCTCTAAAATTGGATGATTCTATATTCATTTGAGTTATACTTTCTCTCTAGCCTAATCTTTTTCAAGAATGGATGTAAATTCATTGACTTTAGCAGTTATATTGCAGATTTTTTTGTGTTTTTTTACAGCCGAAGTAAACATGAGACCAAAAAACAGTTCAACTTTAAAACCAGTGAAAATTGTTATTACTATTAGGGGAACTGATATAATAGATACTCTAAAGTAGGTTTTTTCCTTTTTTTTTTTTTTTTTTGACTGAGTCTTGCTGTGTCGCCCAGGCTGGAATGCAGTGGTGCCATCTCGGCTCACTGCATCGTCTGCCTCCCAGGTTCAAACGATTCTTCTGCCTCAGCCCCCTGAGTAGCTTAGGATTACAGGCGGGCACCAGCATGCCCAGCTAAGTTTCGTGTTTTTTTAGTAAAGACAGGGTTTCACCATATTGGCCAGGGTGGTCTCGAACTCCTGACCTCAGGTGATCCACCCACGTTGGCCTCCCAAAGTGCTGGGATTACAGGCGTGAGCCACTGTGCCCAGCCTGAAGTATCTTAATCATACAAGGAGGCATTGCCTGAATGTACTAATAGGGAATTTGACAAGCAAACGAGTTATACTTTTTTTTTTTTTTTAAAGGTCATATTAAGTGATCTCTAAAATCTAAACATTGTTTTTATTTACACATCTCACACCTATGTTACCTTTATGATTAGCATTGGAATACCGTGAGGGAAGTGGTGAATAGCTTCTTTAATTTAAATCTTCCTTGTGGAAGTTAATCCACAAATCTTCCTTGTGGATGTTATTTAGAAATCCTGCAGTTATACCAGGTGCTGTAGCTCTCTCCTGTAATCCCAGCACTTTGGGAGGCTGAGGCAGGCGGATCACCTGAGGTCAGGAGTTTGAGACCAGCCTGACCAACATGGTGAAACCCTGTTAGTAAACCATACAAAAATTAGCTAGGTGTGGTGGCACAGTCCTAGAGTCCCAGCTGCTGGGGAGGCTGAAGCAGGAGAATCATTTGAGCCCAGGAGGCGGGCTCGTTTACTATGTTTCTGGCATAGTAAAGAGTTTTTTTTTTTTTTTTTTTTTGAGGGGGCACAGAAATGTTGCAAGTAAACACTATTTTTAAAGGTGGCCTTAAAAAGATCTGCTTATCCCATATATCCATATAACTCTAGTGTTACATAAAATATTTAGCAAGTTTCTGTGACAGGTGCCCAGTAAACACTTTGATTGACTCCTTTTTTGGTATAATAAGGAAATCCAGCAATCCTGGGCTTTTTTGAAACCTGAAATTCCTTACAGGCTCTGAATTTGTGGGGTTGAGAGAGTTGCAGGACTGGGCTGTATCCTATTTCCATACCTGCCTGTGTATGCTAATGTGTGTTGATTTGTGGGCATCTGATAGGATGTTGGTCATGAAGCCCCCTTAAAGTGGCACTTGAATTTTTCTCCTTTCTATATTTATCTCACCAAATTTTATTTTACTGTTATTTAATCTTAAGATTTATGAAACCTTAATATATCTGTACCTGAATTTTGTCCACTGGAAATAACACTGAAGCATCAATGCAGTCCTTTGAGGACGCTGTTAAGTTTAATGATGTCTGTTTATTTATTTTTTATTTTATTTTTTTGAGACAGTCTCATTCTTGTCTTCTAGGCTGGTGTGCAGTGGTGCAGTCTTGGCTCACTGCAGCCTCGAACTCCTGGCCTCAAGCAGTCCTCCCACCTCACTCTCCCAAGTAGCTGTAATTATAGGCGAGCGCCACCATGTCTGGCTGATTTTTGTATTTTTTGTAGAGACAGGGTTTTGCCATGTTGCCCAGGCTGGTCTTGCACTCCTGAGCTCAAAACGATCCACCTGCCTGGGCCTCCCAAAGTGCTGAATTATAGGTGTGAGTTGAAAAGTTTAGGTGTTCTTGCTAATCAATACATTATTTACTTTTGTAATGATGTATTTCAGACTAACTGTGTAGAATATATTGAGGATGATGAGGAGCACGTGGACATTGAGACTGTAGAAGAGCTCTCAGAGGAAATTAATGTTGCTCACCTGAAGACCACAGTGGCCCACACACAGTCATTCAAACAGCCGTAAGTCTTATTGCTCTTTGGATTGTTGTTTTTGTAGCGTTGTAACCAGAAATAAAATGAAATGTTCTGTTTAGGAGCTCTGGGTAACTGATCTGGTTCCTTCTTCCTCTAGCTTTTTTTCTGATTAGTATAGATGAGGAGAGGAACTAGAATTTGGATAATTTTCTTTGGTCATTGGTAGGAGGCAGTGTGTAAATGTGAATAACATGCTTTTGGAGCCCGATAGACTGGTGTTATAAAATACTAGTTTTGCTAGTTTGTAGGTATTTAACCTTGGGCAAATCTTCAATCTCTCTGAACCTCAGATTCTTTACCTATGAAATGAGGAAAATGCCCCCATTTGAAGTGTTAAATGAGGTAGTATGTACAACTAGCATAATAACTGATATAAATGGACTACTCAACAAAAGTTAGTTTCTTGTATCATTTAAGAATAGGCATTACATTCTAAATTTGGTTACTTTACTAGCTGAACAGATGAGATACAGGTAGGAAAATTTTTCTTCGTATTTCACTGGTGAGATGAAAATGTGGAAGGAATGATGACTTGCTCAGGAAAATGTATTTCATTTTCTGTTTTAGTAAGCCTTATATTGATTATGGATTGGGGTGTGAGAAAGAGTAGGGAAGGAAGATATTTTGTGCCAGACATTGTACTTTTCCTGTCATCTCATTAACTACAATGATATGAAAGTAGCTATGAGCTGAGAAAGAATAATTCTTCGTTCCTACTGATACTGAGAAAGTTGAAGGAGTAGAAAGTAGGACTGATAGTTCTCTTCACTCCGGAGCTGTTTGCAGGCTACTTCAGTTACCTACTGGCTAAACTTGAAAGAATTTAAAGCCCTTAAAAACTTAATTAGACTTAATGAGTTTAGCAGTATTGCTGGGATAATGAGTTCTGTATACTAAAACTGAATTTGTAAACAATGGCAACAAACAAAACCTCTAAAAAATATTTGCAATAGTAACAGGAAAACTGCTGTGTGAGAATGTTCTCTGACAAGCTGTGTAAGAGTTTTCTTAGAAAATTGTATTGAAAGACGAAGAGGAATTCAGCAAATGGGGAGAGATAACATGTTAATGGATTGGAATAGTAAAGGGCCAAGAATAACCAACACACAGCACAAAAACCGTAAGGGAACAGATTAAAGTAAAAAACTAAAGATTTAGGCTGGGCGTGGTGGCTCACGCCTGTAATCCCAGCACTTTGGGAGGCCGAGGTGGGCAGATCACCTGAATTCAGGAGTTCAAGACCAGGCTGGCCAACATGATGAAACCCTGTCTCTGCTAAAAATACACAAATTAGCCGGACTTGTTGGCACACCCCTGTAGTCCCAGCTACTTGGGAGGCTAAGGCAGGAGGATCGCTTGAACCTGGGAGGTGGAGGTTGCAGTGAACTGAGACTGTGCCACTGTACTCCAGCCTGAGAGACAGTGAGACTACATCTCAAAAAAAAAAAAAAAAATTAAAGATTTAATTAGATTTGTTTAAATTGTTTAAATTTAATTAAAAATAAAGGTTAAAAGAATTTAAAAATTCTGTCAGAACACCGTGAAAACAGTGAAAAGGCAAACTCAGACTGTGAAGAAAGTGTTTGCCATACATATTAACTAACAAAGGATTAATGTCGAGGGTATAAAAAAATTGTTACAAGTCACAAAAAGATGACTCAGCAAAAAAGTAAATAATGGATATTAGAGACAGTTGACAGAAGAAGAAACCTAAAAGCCCAGTAAACACATGTACATTTGTTCAACTTCACAAGTAATTAGGGAAATGCAGATAAAACCACAGTGACTTTACCAATTCACACTCATGAGACTGCAAAAATGGAGATTTCTGATAGTACAGTTATCTAGGTTTGGAGCAATGGGAACTCTCATACAGCAAGTGGGAGTGTACATTGTATTACCAGTTTAACAGTTCCTGAACTTGAAGGTGTGCATATCTTTCTTTTGCCTGGCAATTCTGCTCCTATGCCCTAGAAAAATTCACACAAGGGGTCGTGTATGGGACTGTCCATTGCAGCATTGTTTGCTATTATGAAGATTTAGAAACAACCTAAATAACTACAAACATTCTGGAAAAAAAAAATTCGGGAAAATTCACATTGTGGAATACTATGTAACAGTTAAAACAATTGGAATTAGAACTCTGTGTATCAGCATATATCAGGTGTAATTTATTTGTACTTTTATTTTCAATTTTTTTTTTTTTTTGTAGAGACGGAGTCTTGCTATGTTGCCCAGGCTAGTTTTGAACTCCTGGCCTCAAGCAGTCCTCCTGCCTTGGCCTCCTAAAGTTCTGGGATTACAGGCATGAGCTACTGTGCCTGGCCTTCAGGTCGAATATTGAATGAAACCAATGAGTTGCAGAAAGATACAGTATAGTATATAATATTTAAAGTAGTACTTTTTTTTTTGTTAAGATATATATATATATTTCTAGTAAAACTTACAAAGATGTGCATGGTAAAACTCTGTCTTAGAATGTTTACCCTTGAGAAGGAGGGAAGGGAATGTGATTGAGTGGACTGCACATAAAATCTGTATTTTTGAGATGTATTATTTCTCAAGCTAGATGGTTCATATGTGGGTGTTCATTATGCACTTGGTCCTCCTTCACAGTTGGGAGGGACCAAGTGTATAATGGAAAAGCATGTATCCACAAATATAGAAAGCATGTATTTGTGGATTCACCCAACTGTGGATTGGAAATATCTGGAAGAAGAAAAATTGCATCTGTATTGAACATGTATAGACTTTATTGTCATGTCATTATTCCCTAAACAATACAGTATAACAACTATTTACTTAGTTTTTACATTGTACTAGGTGTTATAAGTAATGTAGGGGTGATTTAAAGTATATGGGAGGAGGTACCTATGTTATATGCAAATACTATACCATTTTATATCAGGGACTTGAGTATTCAAGGATACTGCTGGAAGTTTTGGAACGAGTCTTCCATGGATACTGGAGGATGACTTTAAATTTGTTTATATGGTTTTGTGTATTAAATATTTCATGATTGTACAAAGTAATTTGAAGTTTTAGTGACTATTTGTACACTTTCAGAGAAAATATATAATGTCAAGTAAATAATGTGGCTGTATATCACACCTTGGGAAAAAGAAACTGTAATTTGGAATGGTTTGGTTGTAGCTGTGAAATATGTCTTAAGATTATTAAATTTCAGTAAGACACTGAAAAATCCTGTCTTTATCCAGGTCGCGTACTCACATCTCTGCAGATGAAAAAGCAGCTGAAAGGAGTCGAAAGGTATTTAAGTTATATTTAGTAATAATTACTCATTGAATAAAATTGGTAACATTTATTTTAGGGTTGAAACAACATTAGCTATATTAGCCACGATTTTTTCTCAGGGCTATTTTTGCCAGTGAGTTAATATAATCAGTTTTTTCTCCTTAATGAAATTATACTACTAAGGTCCTTTTTTTCCCCCTTTTAATTCTTCTCCTCAGAGGATAGACTAATTTAGAGGAGTTAAAAATGGATATGAAATTTATGAGAATATATGTGCTTATTTGAAAACTGTTCTTGTAATGGTTTGATGTAAAACAAGCTGCCATTCTTTCTTGCCTGGGCTCATGATTTTCAGTGATTTAAAAAACTATCCTCTGCAAAATGGCTAGCAGTTCAGGGATCCATGAAACAATAAACCTTTAATTTTCTTAATCTTTTTGGTATATATCATAGTAACATAATTAAGCAGGGTTTTCTGTTTTTCCTAACCAACAGTAGGCATGGAGGAGAGTTTGGTTTGTTTAAATTGTTTTCCACTTGTTTTTTTATCTTACTTTAAAAGATTAAAAAAAGTCAATGATGGCTTGGGTTGAAGTAGAGGGTGGCATTTGGTTCCTTTAAAAAATCATAGTACAGTTTGGTTTTGATCTGATTTGGGGACTCACGATACAACGTATTTGCATGGTTGTAATTATTTGCATATATCATTATATTTGGCTTTTAAAAATTTATTCTGAAGCATTTTTCAGATATAACAGGAATTTTCATAATAGCTTATTTACGTAATCCATTGTTTTGTACCCAAATAATTATATGCAAATTCTTGCTTCACTTTGCTATATTTAATGTGTATATTGCCTTTCTTTCTGTCTTGTTGGCTCTTTTATTCTCCCATTCTATCTTAATGCATAATAGGTTTAACTTTAGAAAGGCAGTGGCTTTTCCATGAGAGTTTTTGGGTACTGTCAGAGTTATGATTAAGCAAACAGTGTCAGAAAAAGAGACAATTAGAAACGTCAGAGGGAAAAAACACAAAACCAAGAAACTGCACAGGACAGGAAATATTATTCACTTTGTATGAGTAGTGTTTATAATATCATAATAGTTAATGTTGATATTTTTCAAAAAAAGTTTATAACCTATAATTAAAATATAGAAGACTTAATTTCAGTCTTGAAAAATGTGAGAATACATATGACAAATTGGGAGGTGAGAGAGGGAAGAAGAAATAAAGGGAAGGATACAGGTGCTGATACCTTCATTTTACAAAGTAGAAAGGCAAGATAGATTGTTTATTCTTGACGAAATAAGAAATTAAGGTAGAATTCAAGTTGCTAAGGGATCAGTAGAACAACTAAAAGTAGTGATGTAACTATATTGGAATGATAAGGTGGTATAAGACATGAGAGTGATATGAGCTCAATCCTCTTCTGCATAGCAAGAAGGCAGTAGATAGCATTGAAAATAGAAAAAAAATAAGCTTATGTTACTATTTTTGGTTTAGGATATAGATTTAAGAACTAGAAGAAGCTGCTAAAAGAATTAAAAAGTGATTGTTTCTGAGGATCCAGGTACAAGTTCAAGGCATAGTTGCTTTTCATTATCAGCGTGTGTGTGTGTGTGTGTGTGTGTGTGTGTGTGTGTGTGTACAAGTTCAGGGCATAGTTGCTTTTCATTATAAGCGTGTGTGTGTGTGTGTGTGTGTAGATGAAGTCTTACTGTGTTGCCTGTGTTAGTCTCAAACTCTTGTCCTTAAGTGATCCCCTACCTCGGCCTCCAAAAGTGCTGGAAATTACAGATTTCAGCCACTGTGCCTGGCCAGCCTCTTCATATATTTTAAGTCCTATAAACAAAGATTGTAATGGAATAAATAAGATAGAGAAAGGAGGCCTTAAGCCTTTCTGAGGATCAAGAAGGACTTTCCTGAAAAAGTTTGAGTTTGAAGTGTTAAGTTTTAAATGTTATGGAGGTTTAGGTAAGAGGTGGGGATAAGTAATCTAGGTACAGGTAAAAAGCCTGTGTAATGGCAGGGAGGTGTGGGATTGTGTAGCATGTCTTGGGAATTTCTAGCAGATAGGAATGGTTGGAGAGAAAGGGGATTTAGAAGAGTGGCAGTTGATTCTTTACCAGATTGAGGAGGATCTTACAGTATTTTTTGAAAAACAGTTAATGTAATTTGTATCATGAAAACAAGTTTTAGTAATATAATAAATTACATAAGTAAGCGCTTTCAGATCTTCTACGCCTGTAACATACACAATTTCTTCCTTGTTTGAAAATCACTGAAATTTGAACTAAGAGCTGGTAAGATCACTTCAGCATGCATTAGAAATTATACTATTGGCATTGTAAGAGTTAGATTTGAAGGAAAGATAGACTGGTAGTAAGATGACCAATTGAGAGGCTGTTACAACAGTCCAGACAAAAGGTAATGGGTGCCTGAAATAGGGCAGTGTCATTTGGAACAGAATAAGAGGGCCAATTACACGTTCAAGATGTTTAGGAGGCAATCTTGTTTGAACAGGCTCCACCAATTCCTCTAAAACTGAAGCCTGATTACTGGAGTGACAAACTACAGAAAGAAGCAGAAGCGTTTGCTTATTATCGCCGGACACACACTGCCAATGAGCGGCGGCGGCGTGGTGAAATGAGAGATCTCTTTGAGAAATTAAAGATCACATTGGGATTACTTCATTCTTCCAAGGTTTCTAAAAGTCTCATTCTTACTCGAGTAAGTGTTCTGTGTAAATGACAATAAGAGCTTGACTAAGAGATTCTTACTGGTGCTATGAGAAAGAGAATCCACTGACATATATAAGGAACATTGAAATAGAGCTACTTAAATGTAACAGTTGAATATGGACTACTGAATGCCCAATAAATCCCTTAGGGGGAAAATCATTATGCTAAGTCACAGGAGCTTTTCATTGAAAGTCAGGTTCTTTTTTTTTGTTTTTGTTTTTTGTTTTTTGTTTTGAGATGGAGTTTTGCTCTTGTTGCCTAGGCTGGAGTACAATGGCACGATCTTGGCTCACCGCAACCTCTGCCTCATGGGTTGAAGTGATTCTCCTACCTCAGCCTTCCAAGTAGCTGGGATTTCAGGCATGCACCACCACACCTGGCTAATTTTGTATTTTTAGTAGATCAGTAGTAAAGTTTGTATTTTTGTATTTTTATTAGAGACAGGGTTTCTCTATGTTGGTCAAGCTGGTCTCGAGCTCCCGACCTCCAGTAATCTGCCCACCTCTGCCTCCCAAAGTGCTGGGATTACAGGCATGAGCCACCACACCCAGCCGAAAGTCAGGTTCTTAAATGGGCACAGCTCTCCTTTCTTCAGATAGAGTCAGAAACTCTGGTTAGCCATGTTGACCATGAGACGTAAAGAATGTCTCTTTACGTTGGTGTTCTTGATAGCACTTAGTACAGGTTATCACAGTGTAAAGCATAGCATAAGTGATATTTTAATATGCTTAACAGTTGACAGTCATTTTAAAAGAAAATCTGAAATATTCAAGGGAGCAGAAGTTTTAACTTTGCGTGTAGAATATCTAAAGTATTTCATTTAAATTGTTCTTAAGTAGAAGCTGGAAGAGGACAAGATAAGCAGTCATATCCCTCTAGAGCAAAGTTATTTCAGCCAGATTTTGGTTAGACTAGAAGATGATCTTGAAGTTGATTATTAAAATCTAAGCAGAGCACAAGTGTTTTGTATCTCCTTGCAGTAGTGGAATACCTACTACCATTCAGTGATGCTCTTTGGAAATAATCATGGTCACGTTCCTTAAAAGTGTAAGCCAGAAACCCTCTTACAGTTTAACAAAAAATAATTTCTGAAACATCAACAATTGTTAATGGAATTTTAAAATTCTCTTAAGATGTTAGATTAAGTTGTTTTTTTTTTCATTAGAGAATTGTGTAGACCTTACCTGTGTTTAAAGAAAGAGTGAATCAATTTTCAATAATACCACTATTTCTATTCTAGGCCTTCAGTGAAATTCAGGGACTAACAGATCAGGCAGACAAATTGATAGGACAGAAAAATCTCCTGACTCGAAAAAGGAATATTCTCATACGGAAAGTATCGTCTCTTTCAGGTGAGATAAATAAATAATCTCTGGTAAAGAACATAATTATAGCTTCAGCAAGGAGAAATCCTCAGTAGATCTTTCAGACACTTAATTGAAAGCTTGACTCCCACAGTTCACAGCACAGTTATCCTCTGACTGGGTGGGTTGTTTCTTGTGAATTGTAATCACCTTACTTTCCATAGTTTTTGGGAATATTGTTAAAGCGACTAGATTTCCGTTGACTCTGTTTCTCATTATGTGGGGTAATGCAGAAAGTACTAATGTATTGTCTGTCAACCTATAGGTAAGACAGAAGAAGTGGTCCTGAAGAAGCTAGAGTATATTTATGCAAAACAGCAAGCACTAGAGGCACAAAAAAGAAAAAAGAAGATGGGATCAGATGAGTTTGACATGTCTCCCAGAATTAGCAAACAGCAGGAAGGATCTTCTACATCATCTGTAGATCTTGGACAGATGTTTATAAATAACAGGAGGGGGAAACCTTTGATTCTTTCCAGAAAAAAAGACCAGGCTACAGGTAGGAGGGAGATTCTTTGCTTTCCTTAATGTAGATTTGTATCAGTTGACTTTACTGGACTGACCATCTTCTCTTGTCCACATTTTTAGTTTTGTTTTTTTTTGTTGTTGTTTTGTTTTTTGTTTTTGAGACAGCTCTGTCACCTAGGCTGCAGTGCAGTGACGTGATCTTAGCTCACTGCAACCTCCACCTCCCTGGTTCAAGCGATTATCCTGCCTCAGCCTCTTGAGTAGCTAGAACTACAGCGTGCACCACCATGCCCAGCTAATTTTTTTAATTTTTAGTAGAGATGGGATTTTGCCCTGTTGGCCAGGCTAGTCTCGAACTCTTGACCTCAAGTGATCCACCCACCTCGGCCTCCCAAAGTGCTGGGATTACAGGCATGAGCCACCACACCGAGCCCACAGTTTTAGTTTTAATTAAATGAATTAAAGATGGGTTGTATAAAAAATAGAATATTAGCTACATTAGATTTTGGTTTCTGGTTGTAATACGCACTCATGCAAATCCTGAAAAGTTACCAGTCCTGGTAACATATTAGTCTATAGTCATGTATTTTTAATGAGTAGTTTTTTAAACTTAATCTTTTCAGACTTTATACTTCGTGATTTCCCTACAGTTCTGCTGATGGGTTTAATAAGTTGGGTCTAGCTGAGACCAATAAATGGGAAATTTTTTGTAAAATTTAATTTTGTCAAATCAGGCTCTATTTTTCATCAGATCACTTACTAATACATTGCTATTAAGAAACAGTAGGCCAGGCACGGTGGCTTATGCCTTTAATCCCAGAACTTTGGGAGGCTGAGGTTGACAGATCACTTGAGGTCGGGAGTTTGAGACTAGCCTGACCAACATGGAGAAGCCTTGTCTCTACTAAAAATACAAAATTAGCCAGGTGTGGTGGTGCATGCCTGTAATCTCAGCTACTTAGGAGGCTGAGGCAGGAGAATCGCTTGAACCCTGAAGGTGGAGTGTGAGGTTGTGGTGAGCTGAGATCGTGCCATTGCATTCCAGCCTGGGCAACAAGGGCAAAATTCTGTCTCAAAAGAAAAATTAAAAAAAAGCCAAAGCCAAAGTAAATTGGTCTTAAATTCTTATTACCATCTTGATTTTGGAAGTAAAGCTGTATTGATTTTATGTGTTACTTATATTCTTAGAGAATGGTATATCTGGCTGGGCACGGTGGCTCATGCCTGTAATCCCACCACTCAGGGAGGCAGAGGCAGGAGAATTGCACTCAGGAGTTTGAGACCAGCCTTGGGCAACATGGTGAAACCCTGTATCTACTAAAAATACCAAAATTAGCCGGGTGTGGTGGTGCACACCTGTAGTCCCAGCTACTTGGGAGGCCGAGGCAGGAGAGTCACTTGAACCTGGGTGGTGGAGGCTGCAGTGAGCCGAGATCACACCACTGTACTCCAGCCTGTGCGACAGAGTGAGACTCCATCTCAAAAAAAAAAAAAAAAGGTATATTCTTTTTTACTCTTTGGATGTTTGGATAGCCCAGTGTATGAGCCAGAAAAATCTGGTGTGGGTGTTTTGTTTTGTTTTGAGACAGGGCCTCACTCTGTAGCTCAGGCCGGAATGCAGTGTCTCGCTTGCAGCCTTGACCTCCTGGGCTCAAGCAATTCTCCCACCTTAGCCTTCCTAGTAGCTGGGACCACAGGTGCACACCACCACACCTGCTTAATTAAAAAAAAATTTTCTTGTAGTGATGGAGATGGGGTCTCACCGTGTTGCCCAGGCTGGTCTTGAAGTCCTGGGATCAAGTGATCTGCCTGCCTCAGCCTCCCAAAGTGCTGGGATTAGAGGCATGAGCCACATAAATCCCACCTAGTCACACCTAGCTGTGACTGCCTTTTATCTGTAACTAATTTCTGATCTTTCTTGCAGAAAATACCTCACCCTCGAACACTCCACACACCTCTGCCAATCTTGTGATGACTCCACAAGGGCAATTGCTCACCCTAAAAGGTCCCCTATTCTCAGGACCAGTGGTAACTGTTTCTCCTGATCTCTTAGAATCTGATCTTAAGCCTCAAGTTGCCAGTAGTGCTGTGGCTCTACCAGGTACGTCGTAAGTGTTGTCCTCTATGGGAAGTGATAAAGTTATCTCTAGCATCTCACAGTGACCAAGGAAGGCTTTGGATGTGTTCTGTAATGAAAAAGAGCTATTCCGTTGGCATTTACCTTGGTAAGAGGTGGCCCTATTTTTAGAACATATTTGGCTTGAGTTACGGTACTGTTTGGTGTGTTTTACACCTGGTATTGAGCACCATTTTGTGAACTCTAGTAATTTCTAAGAGGAAGAATAAAAAAGATGTCAGAGGGAAAGGAAGATGTTAAATAATCACGGTCTTAGGTCTTGGTGTTAATAAGTATTTGTCAGTTTCTTGTGGTACTCAGAGATGATAACACTCCTGCATTACGAACCTCATTCACTTTGAGCACTACTCTGTTTTGGGGCAAAGGGTAAAGTTGAAAGAGAATTCTCACTTGGGTGATTAGGTGATAAAGGTAAAAGGGTCTCTTTAGTAATATTAGGTAAAAGGTAAGGGTCTATTAAGGTAAAAGTGTCTCTTTAGTAATATGAAGATCCTCATTAGTTTATTGCTATTGCCAGCCAAAATTCCTTGTCTCTACCTCTTGCCAGACTCACTCTGGAGGACTCATCTTTTCCTGGTTCCCATGCTGCCTCTAGGGCTTCATTTTCTGTGCTAAGTAGCAGTTAATTGGGTGAACAGAATCAAGATGTATTTCTGCCTTAGGACAAGAATTAACTTGGGGGAGCATTTCTATAAAATAATTAAATGGAACTTTAAAAAATGGTGGAAAGAGCCTTTTGGTTGGATTTTAGTTGAGTTTTTTCTTATTGGTTAGGTCAGTAATTTGAAGAACTGATACTTCTTTCATCTTGATAAAAGTAGAGTGCTGAATTTAGACTACAACTCCCTAAGATGGTCATATGGTATGACAGAGAGAGAGAGAGATGCTAACTCTGTAGATCTAAATGAATTTTTCTTTTTTTAATTTTTGTTTTTCAGAAAACGACGACTTATTTATGATGCCACGAATTGTTAATGTGACATCATTGGCCACAGAGGGAGGTTTGGTAGATATGGGTGGCAGCAAATATCCTCATGAAGTTCCTGATGGCAAGCCATCTGACCATCTGAAAGACACCGTCAGGAATGAAGATAATTCCTTAGAGGATAAGAGTAGAATCTCTTCCAGAGGAAACAGAGATGGCAGAGTGATGTTGGGTCCAACGCAGGTTTTTCTGGCAAACAAAGATTCTGGTTATCCACAAATAGTTGATGTTTCCAGTATGCAGAAAGCACAAGAGTTCTTACCTAAAAAGATTTCTGGTGATATGAGAGGGATTCAGTATAAATGGAAAGAGAGTGAATCAAGAGGGGAGAGAGTGAAGTCAAAGGAGTCTTCATTTCATAAATTAAAGATGAAAGATCTCAAGGACTCAAGCATAGAGATGGAACTGAGGAAAGTAACATCAGCTATAGAGGAAGCAGCTCTTGATTCCAGTGAACTGCTAACTAACATGGAAGATGAGGATGATACTGATGAGACACTGACTTCACTGCTCAATGAAATTGCCTTCCTTAATCAACAACTAAATGATGACTCTGTTAGCCTGGCTGAACTACCCAGCTCTATGGATACAGAGTTCCCAGGGGATGCTCGGCGGGCTTTTATCAGTAAGGTTACTTCTGGAAACAGAGCAGCTTTCCAGGTTGAGCACTTGGGAACTGGTTTGAAAGAGTTGCCTGATGTTCAAGGGGAGAGTGACTCTATCAGTCCCCTCCTCTTGCACTTGGAAGATGATGACTTTTCTGAGAATGAAAAACAACTTGCAGAACCAGCCTCTGAACCAGATGTCCTTAAGATTGTTATTGACTCTGAAATGAAGGATTCCCTCCTTTCCAACAAAAAAGCTATTGATGGAGGGAAGAATACTTCTGGCCTCCTTGCAGAGTCTGAAAGTGTGTCCTCACCCCCCACCCTACACATGAAGACTGGCCTGGAGAACAGCAACAGCACAGATACTTTGTGGAGGCCTATGCCAAAGTTGGCCCCTCTAGGTTTAAAAGTAGCTAATCCTTCCAGTGATGCAGATGGTCAGAGTCTCAAGGTGATGCCTTGTTTGGCACCTATAGCTGCCAAAGTTGGGTCAGTTGGACACAAAATGAACTTAACAGGGAATGACCCGGAAGGCCGGGAAAGCAAGGTGATGCCTACATTGGCACCTGTTGTGGCTAAATTGGGCAACTCGGGGGCCTCACCAAGTTCTGCAGGGAAATGAACTTACTTGTCCTTAAGCAGAAGCCAGGCTGTGAGGGGAAACTGATCTCACCTCCTTTCTCTGCAGGCATCTGTTTGTTTGTGTCTTGGAACTTGGATCCTTGACTTGGATGATGCAGTGGATAATGATGGGAGAAAGGGGGTAGGGTGCTGACCCTGGTATTAAGAAGTACTCTGAAATTCTGATCATGTTAAAATGTGTTACCTCACTTGTGGTGCTGGGTCCCCTCATCCTCTCTAAGAAGATGTGATCCATTACTGAACACGAGGTGCCCCTCTTACCCAAGGAATTTATAACAGGACTCTGGCTCCACAGTGATTTCTAGTTCTTCCCCCACAAGCGAAAGAGCTGTTTGCAACTTTGGAGTTGCTGTGGACTGAACTGTAGCTTGTAGCTGTTGAATTAAGTCTGAAATCTAAGGAATGTGATGGACTTGTGCAAAGGGATCCAGAAGAGATACTTTTTAGTTAATGTTTCAAGAATAGGGAGAGAGAGGATGTGTACCATGGAATACCAAAGTGAAGGACTTTGTGTCATTCAGCAAAATTTTCTTTTTTCATATCCCAAGTAGCTCCCATTCCCTCACCTTTTCAATCAGAATTAACAAATTCAAGCCTTCGGTAAAGTAGGGATGCTTTTAACTTTTACTATTAAGTTAAATATTTTGAGATCTTAAAAAAATAGTAGTTCTCCCTTATTATTTTTATGGGCATTGAAAAGCTCATTTTGCAGTACCAGGGATTTTTACTGGGAATATATATTTTGGAGGTAGGCATAGAGGGAGCCCTACCCCTTCCACAAATTACGTCACTCAAGAGACGGCTAAAATAAAATGCATTATCCCCCCAGACCAGAGACAGTGGCCAAAATAAAAAATCATGGGGCTGGAAATTTCCCAAATCAAACCAGCCTCCTGGTGCTTGAAGGTTTCATTCACTATTACCTGCACAGGATGTAAAGAAAAGTCACAGTAGGCACTCTTTACCAGGGAAATAAGGCAGTATTTGAATCACAAGATATATTTTTTATCTGCAACCATGGATTCAATGATGTGTAGAGCTTTTTCACTCATTAGCTGTCAGGATATGAAGGACTGACAGTCTGTAAAGATATTTATATTTTTGTATAGTTGTTTTCATAGATTTCTCAAAGGCTGAAGTTTTCAACCTAGAAGATGAGATTTGTATTGAGTATAGAAATGATGTTTCCTATCTAGTTTGTAAATAATCATGGTGCACTTGAGGGGTCTCTTGGAAACTCCTGGGGGCAAGAATCACTATTCTGAAACTGTATAGACTGGGATTTAGCTGCTGCATTTTGCCTTTCTTAAATAATTATATTTTGGAATGTAACCCCTGTTCTGTCTTCATTGACAGGATTTGCTTGTGTTGTTACAACACTAACACAAGAGCTTCCAGTGCCTGGGCCGTGCCTAGGTGATGCTATTTCTTCTATATCTCCTGTCTTGTTTATCCCAAATCCCACTCAGTGTATCTTCAGACCTAGGTTGTGAGACCAACTTTGGATTGGATCTAGCCAGTGAATTATTATTTCCATGGTTGGTTCCCTGTTAACTCTGGTAATCAACAGATTGAAAACGGTGGAAGAACTTCCTCTGCAAATTGCAGTGGGAGCAAATTCTTGTTGGTTTTGTGCTGCTTGCCTTTCTAGATCTGCTCATCAGCACTTAACCTTCCCTCCTCTAAAGGTTACTAAAGAAGCTTGAAGTAGGTAAAGAGTGCTCCTCAGCTTCTCATTATCCTTCCACTCTTTACCCAGCAGATTTCATTCAATGCCTTAGCCAAGGAATCCAGCACCTGTCTCCCCTGCTAATAATTGTCCTTAGAGATGCTAGTACTTTAATTCAGGTATAGCAGTTTCCCATTATTTTCTTGCTTGTCTTTTCCCTACATTTCCTCCTGATTTCCCAAGGCTCTTTTTGTGGCTTTTGAGGGTCAGCCAAGGAGCAGGCAAGTGAGTGAACAATCCTCAGGAAAAGAAGGACCATTTTAGCTTAACACTTCCTTTTTTTTTTTTTTTTTTTTAAAGAAGAAAATAGGTAAATAGGTAATGATTCTTGATTGGAGATACTTCACTCTTGATGAGAGTTGTATGAAGATGGAAATGAGGGATGATTCCAGGCGTTTTAGGGGGAAGGCTGCAGATACCATTCTAACCCCCAAGATACTGTGTTCTCAAGACCTCTTAGAGCTAGGTGTTGTCAGGGATAATTTGAGGAGGGCTTAGTCTTCAGAACAATCCTGCAGTCTTGACAGAAATCTAAAATCTCCAAAAACTCCTACCCTTTAACCTTACCCTAGGGGGAACTGATCTATGAATATTACATGTGTGATTATGAAAGGTGAAGTTGAGTGAGAGGAGTTGAGGAATGTGGAAGACAGTGAGCTCTCACCCTAACACTATAAGAAGCATGATCTCAGTAGACCAATAATTCGCCTTTTTATACATCTGTAAATAAATGGAATGTTTTTAAGAATATAATTATGTCAGATTTAGCATTTTCTTTTATATATTAAATATATATATCTTTCCTTTTCTGCTTTCGAAAAGTGACTATTTTTTTAGAAATCTAAGAACAGAAGTTTGGTGATTGAAAGGTAGAATATATAAACCTGAAATAAATCAGTTAAAATAATTAAAGCAGAACTTGGTGTTGGGAGGTTTGTGCCAACTTGGAGTAGAGAAATCTAATTCCCTAAGACATATTCGAGAGAGCTGCCACTGAAGTGGTTTTATCATAGGAATCCTTTCCTTTTCTCAAAGTTTCTGATATGCCATTTGGGGGAGGTTTTTGGTATTCTAATCCTTGTAGCATGTTTTACATGGAGGCTTCAAAATTGTGTGCAACCTGATGGCAAGTATTTGTTTTAGAAGTCATTCTAAAATCATTCTAGTGTCAGTATGAGCAAGGCAGTTTACCTGTTAACCTTGGGGAGTAAAGGTACACAAACACAGTCTTAGTGGTAAAGGACAGTAGGTGTTCTTAAGGGAGGATATGTTAAAGGGTTTGACAGTTAACAAAAATGTTTAAAGGAATCCTTTAGACATCCAACTACTCTTAATCTATTAAGGTCACTAACAGATCAAGTCCAGTTATATAAGCTTCATACAAGTTGTTCACTTTGTGTAATTTTATAGTAAATGCAGTAGTTTTTTCCTGGAATTATGAAATCCCTGATGCTAGGCTCTTCCAAAGTTTGAAAATGTTTTGAACACACAAGAAAGACAATCCGTGTTATTTTGGGTTTAGTGGTTTAGATAATTTTTTTTCTTTTTCTTTTCCTTTTTTTTTTTTGAGACGGAGTCGCCCAGGCTAGAGTGCAGTGGTGCGATCTCGGCTGACTGCAAGCTCCGCCTCCTGGGTTGATGCCATTCTCCTGCCTCAGCCTCCCGACTAGCTGGGACTACAGGCGCCCGCCACCACGCCTGGCTAATTTTTTTTTATTTTTAGTAGAGACGGGGTTTAACCGTGTTAGCCAGGATGGTCTCAATCTCCTGATCTTGTGATCCGCCTGGCTCGGCCTCCCAAAGTGTTGGGATTACAGGCGTGAGCCTCCGTGCCTGGCCTACTAATGAAATTTTACATGGACACAAATATCTAGGTGCAGAGAAAATTAAGGCTAAGATACTCAGACTCACTGCCAGTTGGAGGAAAAAAATCAGTTAAAATGCATTTTTTTGGAATAGAGGGAAATAATTTGGTAAGTACAACTTTTTATTTGAGGCATAGCTAATATTACATGACTGAGCTGCTCTTACACATAAGTGTTGAGTAGAATAGTGATGGTAGTGCATTAAGAGGATGGGAAGACTATGGGATGAGTTGGAAATTTTGAGACAAATCTAAACTCTACTAATTTCTATTGTAAACTGCTGGTAGAAAAGATAGGAAAGCAGTCTTGAAAGTATGGTTTTGAGATCCATTCTGTTTCCAACTGCAATCATTGGTCTCAGCTGTTGCACAGTGCCTTGCATGTAAAGGTGCTCAATAAATATTTGAATTGATGAGCAAATGTTTAGCCTGTTTCCCAGGATCTTATAATTGTACCATATTTGCATGTTATGCCTAGGGTGAATTTTAAAATTTGATCTAATGAGTATAGTGCTAAACAGAACTATATAACATCTATTCCCAGACATCTAGAATTTCAGAAGCTGGCAAACACTATGTATAGATGTTTAGGACATATAAAAGCAGAATAAAGTGTTAAATAGTGTATGGATGATGAAATACGAAGAGTTAACTGCATTTTGGAGGATTGGGATTGCAAGTAGAGTCTTGCGTCACTTAATGATGGGGATATGTTCTGAGAAATGCAGCTTGGGTGGTTTTGTTCTGCAAACATCATAGAGTAGACTGTTCGTAGAGTAGACTGTACTTACACAAACCTAGATAGTGTCGCTTAACCACACACTTAGGCTATGTTGCTCCTAGGCTACAAATCTGTACAGCATGTTACTGCACTGAATATCATAGGCAGTTTTAACACATGGTAAGTGTGTGTCTACACATAGGAAAGGTACAGTAAAAATATGGTATTATAATTTAATGGGATCATGTGGTCATTGAAATGTATACAATGGCTGTAAATCTGAGTGGAGAAAAGTGAATAATGCTTCTGTTCACATTAGACCTGGGACTGTTATTTTCTGAGGAATTCATGAAGAATGGGAATAGCCTATAGCCTATTTCTATATTGGTATCTCAAAGGCAGCATAGTACCTAGACAATAAAAGTTGGACTGAATTGTGAAGAATTGAAAATGTGTGGGCCGGGCGTGGTGGCTCACACCTGTAATCCCAGCACTTTGGGAGGCCAAGGCGGGCAGATCGTGAGCCGGAGATTGAGACCTCCTGGCCAACATGGTGAAACCCTGTCTTTACTAAAAATACAAAAATTAACTGGGCATGGTGGCGCGTGCCTGTAATCCCAGCTACTTGGGAGGCTGAGGCAGGAGGATGGCTTGAACCCGGGAGTCGGAGATTGCAGTGAGCTGAGATCACCACTGCACTCCAGCCTGGCGACAGAGTGAGGCTCTGTTTAAAAAAAAAAAATGTGGCTTTGGCCTAAGACAGAAAGTACCCAGGTTTCAGACTTAAGAAATCCTCATTACACTGCTTTCAGTTGTTTTTCATGAAAGAAATGACCAATGATACTTCGTAAACCATTTACCTGGCCATGAGTGATTAGGTGAGAAAACCGTTAGTGGACACCAGAATGATCTGGAGAGGATTAGGGGTGGCTCTGGGCACATTTTTACTCTAGTTTAATGCGTGGAGATGGCAGCTGCTGTGGTCTGCAGCATGCAAGTAAAGACACCAGGTGGCACCATTTATTAGCTTTTACTCCCATGGAGAGGTTGCATCATGTAACTAGCAAGAGGTTGAGGGAACCAACTATCTCTTGCATATTGTAGGTAATGGTTCTTGCCTTCTTCCTCCAGACTTGGGAAATAAATGTGAAAATCGTATTTTATGTTTCATAATATTTGCAGTTGCATGGTTGAAGGGAAGAAGGCCACATGTTATTGCCAGTTGGTCTTCCAGGAGATGACATCCATCATCTCCATGTCAACTTGTGAGCTTTACAAATCTCATTTTTAGTATGTGGCTACAGTATACACAAGCACATATGTGCTTTGCCACTTGGCTGTACAAGGCTCACCATTGTACACAAGCAATGAGTTTAGGGGTTCTTCCCTCTTGCTATCACATGTCTTCTCCACAGGGCTGCAAAAGATCTGGGTAGGGTGAGACAGATAGACCAGTGTAGTATTCCCTTGGGTCCCTTGTCTTTGGCTTAGGCTTTTTCATAAGGTATAATATTTTCTTAGAGGTTCTTCCCTCTTGCAGACACATGTCATCTCCACAGGGATTCAAAAGATCTGGATAGGGTGAGACGGACACACCAGTGTACTATTCCCTTGGGGCCCAAGTCTCTGGGTTAGGCTTTTTCATAATTTCTTATGGTAGTAAGTGGAGAATACAGAGGAAATATATATTTCATGTAACATTTCCGTGTATTCCCTCTGCCTCCCCCGACATGAGTTAGAAAAACTACCCCTCGATCTAGTATCAGCAAGCTCAACAGTGACCTCAGCAAGGAACAGCCCTAGAGAAAAGGATTCACAAGTAAATGGAACGAGGAAAGATCTGGAGCAACGAAGTGCTGCTGGTCAGCTTTAGCTGAGGAAGCACAGTGGGACGTCGGAGGCTAAAGAAACCATGAAACCTGCAGTATTATTAACATAGCACATTCACTTGTCTTCTCTTGCCCCCGCACGCCCAAAGCTCTGTTCGAGGCCACCCTTTCCCCTTTCATAATGACCAATCAGGTTGCCCAGTGCAAAAACACTATTAAATTCTTAGCTATTAAATTGCGTTATTCAGAATAATCCTTTCCACGTTGAGTCTACGTGCCGTACTGGCTGCGAGCAGAAACTACTTCAGGCGCTTTAAATCTCAGCACTTGTGGTCGCTGGGAGCAGAGCTCTTAGGCTGTAGCTCAGTCTTGTAATTCTGAGCTACGAGTTTCAGCTACGGTCCCTCGGGCCTATCAAATGGCAACCTTAACACTCTGGAGGCGTGGTTATCGTCTTGGGGCTCTGGGAAGTGCAGTTACATGGGGGACCAGGCCTGATAATACCATAAAAGGCTTGGTTCTCTCAATTCTGAAGCCATGTTCTGTTGACCTTCCTCTAAAAGCGGTACCCGCAATTGTGCGGATTCAGTGGTTCTCTAGTCCCAAGCCGTCTGCTTCCTGGGCCCTTTCATTGGCTCCGCCCCCGTAAATCTTGCTCGTCCACTCTGGAAGCGCTCTCCTGACTACAGGCCGCGCCCCTCGCATCGGCTCCGCCCACCTGGCGCGCAGCTTGGCCCAGGCGGTAGTTCGCGTTTTGAGCCGATCGTGCCACCATAGCTCCTGCTGCTGCTTCTACCGCTGCCGCTACAGCGGCGGAGCTGAAATTGCCGAACGCGATGCCCGAGGGCGCTGTGAGCGGGGTGGCCCTCGCTCGCCGAGGCTGGTGAGGCTGGCCCGAACGGGGGCGCTGACGAGTAGCAGGGGCCTCAGAGGCGGGTGAAAGATAAAGGTCCAAAGCCGCTGTGGAGGGCGGAGAGCGAGCTCTGGAGGATAGGGAGTGGGGGAGGGAGGCTCCCGTGGCAGAAAGAGTTGTGGGCTGCGGCGAGCCCCGCCGCGCCGAGTCCCCACCCGCGCTAGCGCAGGTGTCCAGGCCTGCGGAAATCCCTGGTGGTCTCGGCGGCCTCCTCCGTTGGACTCTACAGTTGCCATGGGAGCAGTTGGGCATTAACGGGAACCAGATCGTCCACGAGACCAACTAGGTCCCATCCATCTCGCCAGTTAAACGCCTCTGGCGGGCGTGGGCCTGGCATTTCTTAGTGGCTTAGGATTTCCCCCCTTTTTCGTGAGCCTTTCCTTCCGACGTTGCAAGAAACTGTGCAGGGCTAGAAGGTGGGGGTGAGGAAAATGGTGAGAGCAATACCCAGAGGTAAAAACTGCAGACTTCGCTAGGCAGAAGGTAAGACACTGTTATACTTGGCTTCTGCCATCTCAGGTCAGTGAGAGGGCATATTGGGAAGCCCTGTGGAGTGGGAAGACAGTGCCGCTGTTGAGACAAGACCCAGGACTGTGCCGGGGACTGTCCCAAGGGGTTCCTCGTCATAATGGCTGTGGAAGGGTCAACCATTACCAGCCGGATCAAGAATCTGTTGAGATCTCCATCCATCAAACTGCGCAGGAATAAGGCAGGAAACCGACGAGAGGACCTCAGCTCCAAGGTGAGTCGTGTTGGGAGCCACCTCTTTCCAAACCCACCCTCTCCTGCTCAATGTTCCTCGTTAACCTTCCTGTTTCTTGGGAAAGATAACTAGAAGCTCTTGTTTACTCTAAAGGATCACATGTGATCTGTGCAGGCAATTTAGGTTGAAGGAAAAAGCAGCAGGGGTGGGCATGCTGAGATTCATCCATGAGAAGAGGTGAATAGTAGGAAGGCCACCTGGGTTCAATTGAGGCCTCACTATACACTAAGCATGTGCTTGGGAAGCCGGTTGATATGCTATGACTCAGTTTCCCTTCTTGGGAAAGGACAGTAGGAACACATACCTTGTGAAGGGCTAAGGTGTGACTAATGTAGCTGCAGGTGTTAATGTAACAGCTGGGGTTATGTAAGACTGTAGTGGCAGAAAGAAATAGCTAAAACACCTAGTCAGAGTTACTGGCTTGGTAATTGCTCTTGCCTAGGGTCAAAACAAATTTTTTTTGGCCCTTCAAGAGGCTAACTGGAGCATCTTGGCTTCTTAGGAATGATAACATGCAAGAAGCCAGATATCTGTCAGCAAAAAGTTCTGGATGGCCCTTGAGCATTGCTTATCTCATTCACTATATGCCAAGAGCCACATGCCACTCAGCTGCAGATGATCCTCAGAGGCAAAGTTCCTTTCCATCCCTTCACTTGTCTGGGTTTTGGTCCTTATGCTTTCTTCAACTAAATAAACCCCACAACTTTGGGAACCCAGAAGTAGACTACATTTGTTTAATCACTTGAGACCAGGGCTTTATTCCCACAGGATCAGATCAGATTTTGTGTCTTATTAGTAGCCTGTAAACACAATAGCCTTGTGAGGTACGAGGTTGTTACTGGGAGAGGCATTTGAGACCACAGCATTGTATTGCTTTGCCTGTATCTCTTCAGTGATGAGTAAATCCCATGAGGAATGATTTAGAATGCCACTGTACAACTGGCAGGGTTCTGGGAGGACTTAGTTCAGCCCTGTATTCATTAGCAGAACCTGGAGTAGGTTTGGTAAGAAGGTGAACAACTTTCCTGTATATTTCAGCAGAAGTTGTGTTGAATCACAGTTTGCTACAAGGTTTTGTGATCGGTGGACATTGTGACCCTTCCAAGGTCTCTTATTCATCATTGTTTCTATTCTCCTGAGGCAGGCAAATAAGCCTGAAATGTAGAAATTGTTTTAGATATGACTCTGTTCATTCTTAATACTGCAAGTGCTCTTATTCTTGGCTGGTAACTTGGCAGTGATCAGCACTGTTAGAACAATCTTCTCAAATCTTTGGCCTCTTTTTCTGGCCAGGAGTGGTGTATGTAGTAGAAATGTATAATAAGAGTTTAGCCTTCATTGTTAATTCTTACTGTAATTTTGGTCTGGAATCCAGAAAGTATGTTGCCATTCTTTAAGACTTCCAATATCACCCATTATTAATGCATTTAACAAGTGTTTATTGAGTGCCTGTTAAGTGTGCAATCAGTTATGGGTAAAACATTACCCTTGCCATCAAAGAGCTTATGGCTAGTCAGACATGTAAACAATTAAAACACAGTGTGGTTAAGTGCTGCTCTAGAAGTATGTGTACGTTGTTAATGGAAGCACAGGGGAGGCAACCTAACTCAGTTTAGAGGAATTAGGAAAGGCTTCACAGGCTGGTCATGGTGGCTCACCCCTGTAATCTCAGCACTTTGGGGGGCCAAGGCGGGTGGGTCACTATGTCAGGAGTTCGAGACCAGCATGGTCAAGATGGGGAAACCTGGTCTCTACTAAAAATACAAAAATTAGCCAGGCGTGGTGGTGCACGCCTGTAATCCCAGCTACTTGGGAGGCTGAGGCAGGAGAATTGCTCGAACCCAGGAGTCCGAGGTTGCAGTGAGCTGAGATCCCGCCAGTACACTCTAGCCTGCATAACAGAGCAAAACTCTATCTCAAAAAAAAAAAAGGAAAGGCTTCATAGAGGAAGGGATGCTTGAACTGTGAGTCCTAAGGCAGGTGGAGAAGAGCTCTCCAGGAAAATAGTGGAAAAGGGGCATCCCTGGCAAGACCATTTACCCATTCCCTGTTTAAAATAGGAATTCAGTGCTTCAGACTGCTTTAGATGGCTTTGTCTGTCCTGAAGCTGTGTATGAAATACTTAGCTGAAGTTGAATGACCCTTGAATCAGCAAAATGACTGGTGCATATCTTTAGCACCCAAGAGGCGTAGCTGTCTTTGTGTGCCCAGGACCCTAGAGATGCCAGACTCCCCACACTCCTTAGTAAAAGGTCTCTACCTAAGATTATTCTAAAAGCCTGCCTTGTGATTACTCTAGTGTATTAAGCTCTGTGGACCAGGCGTATTAAGCTCTGTGAGTTGCTCTAATATGTGGTGGCTGTGGGTAATCAGGATAAAAGGAAATTTGTGATTCATGGATAGCTAATTCTCAAATAAAATTTGAAGACAAAAAGGCACACGCCCCTTTTGGGGGGCAAAGAAGGAAATGTCAGAAACCCTTTATGCAGCTCTTACTTCAGATTGCCTCCTGCTTTGAATTATACTATTGTTTCTATCTAAAGTAGCCTTCTCCTTTACACCAAATTCTACACTTATTTTTAGGTCCAATTCTGTATTTATCAGAGCCACAGGGCTTTCTGTGACTAGCCCCCGACCTTGAAACCAATATCTTATTGTTGTTTTATGTATGTCTTCATTTCCTAAGGATCGGGGTCATGTTCATTATTTCCTTTACATCACACCGTTTAGGACAGTGTAAAATAGGCAGTAAGTACTTAAAAAAAAAAAGAATAATTTAAAGATGTCAAATATAGTGCGGGATAAACTTGGACATCTAGGTGAATAAAATAATCAGGACGAATTTATGACCTCTTTAGAAGAGAAATCAAAACTAGGATTAATGAAAAGGTGACAAAGAAGTAGAGATGCAACCTAATTAGGTGTGAAGGACGTAAGAGAGAAGAAGTCCACATATGTAGAAAGCAGTGCTCTAGTAAAGGGTTCTTAATTCAGGAGAAACCTAGTTAAAAAATATGGCTAAACTCTGGTGTGCGAGAGCCAGTGGAGGTGGAGATTTAAGTTACAGCAAAGAGAGTAGATGAGTGCTGAGATTTTCATTAAGCTTTTTCGAAGGGAGGGAAGTCTCTTCAGTGGAGTACATTGGAAAAGACTGATTTAAAGTTTTATATTAAATCAGCTTAGTCTTGGTGAAGTGTGACTTGAAGTTACCAGTAAAGCCCCAAGTTCAGATCCTGTAGACATGTCAATTCCTGCCTCTCATCTCTAAGTTGGGGTGTGTTTTCCTTAAGAAGCAAATGTGTGTGATCTTGGTAGCTAACCCTCCTCCTCTTAGAAGTTTCTGAAAGATTTTTATGTGGAGGGAGCTGGGCTTGTTTTCAAGGACAAAGGACAGAAATGGACCGAAGCCCAGCAGGCAAGATTTAAGTTAGGGTTACAAAAGGATTGTCTGCGCTGGAGGGTTGCTAGATTTTTAAAAAGTAACCGAAGGAGGTATTGAGATCTTCCTCCTTAAGAGCCATTAATCTGATCTAGGTTATATTATTCCTTCTGGAAACAATGGGTAAGATGACTTTCTTCTAGTTGTGTTTTTTAAATTGTAAATCTAATTCTTCTTTCTCTATTTTTGTCTCCAAGTTTTTTTCCTGTATAGTTGTGTAGTGGTACTTCGAGCTTGAGCCACCACGCCCAGCCAGTTATTTTTGTTTTTTGTAGAGACAGAGTCTCACTCTGTGGCCCAGGCTGGTCTCGAACTCCAGGCCTCAAGGGATCCTCCTGCCGCAGCCTCTCAAAGTGCTGGGATTACAGCCATGAACCACCATGCCCAGCTCCTGCCTTACTTTCTGAGTAGCTGGGACTAGCGGTGCTCGCCTCTGTGCCAGGCTCCAGGGAACATGCTCTGAGCTCTCCACATAGAATAGATGACTAAGAGTGGATGTCGCTGTGGCCAGCAGCTATGCCCCTCATCACCCTTTGTGAATGACCTTGGTCAAGCTCTTGTTGAATTTTCTGTCTCAGATCTCTTGAAATAAGGCTTGTGAAGTGTCTTGAGATCCTCACAACAGGTGGTATACAATGAAAAATGTCAGTGTTCTCCTAGTTTTGTTTCTTTGATCTCCATTTCATTCCTCCTTCCTGCCTGCAGCTGCCCTCAGCCTTCAAAGTGATTCTCATTGGAGAGAGAGGATGCATCTCTCCCTGGACCCAATACCTCTTCCTTTACTGTCTAAAAATAGCCCAGCCTCTTCAGGCTAGGAGTTGTCTTTCGAAACCTCTTCTCACCTACTTGGCCTCACTCATTTCAGAGTGGAACAGCACTGCTGCTTTCCAAGTTTTTCTCTCTTCCAGTTTGCAATTTAGGGCAGGTTCCCCTCTTGGATTTGAGTCAATGTCTTATTTCCTGCTGGTATTTTGAATGTCTTCCATTTGTCACCTGTGTATTTTCATTTCTTGACTAGTGAAAAAACAGGTAGAAATGAGGCTTTGGCCTGACCTCTGTGACCTCCGCACCAACCCCCTGATCTGAAGTTGGGCTTGATGCTGTTATCACTGACCCTTTGTTTGGAGAAAACAGTCCAGGGCTTGAAATTGGGGCTATGTTTATTCAAACTAAGCTTCTATGAGCACATGGTCTGCCCCACTCATCCTCAGAGTATCTGTTGGTTTTACTTCATGTTCAGACTGCAGTGTTGTTAAAGAAATAAAGCTACAGTGTTTTCAGAAGGATTTGCTATGTTATACTTCACATTCCCACTGTTGCAGGCTAAGCCTCTCCTCTGGGCTCCATTGTTTAGTGCAGGACAAAGCCAGGTTTTCTGGCAGCTTCCTTTTCATAGCAATTCTCAGTAGAGGTATAGAATGAGACCTGCCCACCTTCTTGGGTGTTTATTACCCCATTTGTGGATTTTACTTTAACTTCTGTTACCTTTAAAAAAAAAAAAAAAAAAGGTGGGTGAGGAAGGCAAGAAATAAAAGTGAGTATGACAGCCAGACTGGGTAGTGTGGATTTTTAGCGTTGATATTTTTGAATGTCTAGATTTTCCAAATCAATCCTTCCTTTCAACAGGTAGAGCAGCAGGTCCAGTGCTTCTTCATTGGTCACATTATTTTCCTCTGGTTTTGAAGGATACTTTACAGAAGAATGAGTTTACAGTATGGATAGCTCCTTCTAGATTTCTAGGGAGTAAATTCCCCCCTCTCATTTTATCATAATGTTTGCAATGCTTTCTTTTCCCCCCCCCCCCCCTTTTTTTCTTTTTTTGAGACAGAGTCTCGCTCTGTCACCCAGGCTGAAGTGCAGTGGTGTGATCTCAGCTCACTGCAACCTCCACCTCCCAGGTTCAAGTGATTCTCTTGCTTCAGCCTCCCAAGTAGCTGGGATTACAGGCATGTGCCACCATGCCCGGCTACTTTTTGTATATTTGGTAGAGACAGGGTTTCAACACGCTGGCCAGGCTGGTCTCGAACTCCTGACCTCAAGTGATCTGCCCACCTCGGCCTCCAAAAGTGTGCAGTGCTTTTTTTGGTTGCTTCCGTATTCTGTAAAACAATCCTGTGTTTTTTGTTTTTTGTTTTGTTTTGTTTTTTTCTTGCTGGGATTTTAAAGTTTATATGCCTTATCTCTCCCCCTCAAACTGAAATGAAGCTAAAGATATTTTCCTTTCCTTGCTATGCTGGGCATGGTGGTGCACACCTATAGCCCCAGCATCTTAGGAGGCTGAGGCAGGATAATCGCTTGAGCCCAGGAGTTTGAGGCTACAGTGAGCTGTGATGGCACCACTGTATTCCAGCCTGGGCAACAGAGTGAGACCCTGTCTTAAAAACAAACAAAAAACTCTGCCCCTCTGTTTATAATTGATATTTTAATTTACTTGAAGATTTTAGAACAACCCTTTCTGAAACCATATGACTGATTTTTTTTTTTTCCCGCTTTGCCAAATGTTCTTTTGGAGAAATCCTGAGAAGAGAGTTTCTTTGGTGGTTCAGGATTTGAGCATTGCTCCTTATTCATCACAGTTCTAATCAGCCTTTGAGACCCATCTTCCTTTAGTGCCTCTTCTGGTCCTTTCTTCATAAGTTTGGCTGATGCTGTTATAGGTGCTAGCACTTAAGAAAACAAGACTTAAAAAAATTATGAAATACAGGCCAGGCATGGTGGCTCACGCCTGTAATCCCAGCACTTTGGGAGGCCGAGGCGGGCAGATCATGAGGTCAGGAGATCGAGACCATCCTGGCTAACATGGTGAAACCCCGTCTCTACTAAAAATAAAAAAATTTAGCCGGGCGTGGTGGTGGGTGCCTGTAGTCCCAGCTGCTTGGGAGGCTGAGGCAGGAGAACAGCGTGAACCCGGGAGGTGGAGCTTGCAGTGAGCCGAGATCGCGCCACTGCACTCCAGCCTGGGAGACAGCGAGGCTCCGTCTTAAGAAAATATATATATATGAAATACAACAGACATTAAGAGAGTGTACAGATACAACATTGTATTATAAATAATGATAAATGATTCCCCTGTGTAACCACAGCCTAAGTGAAAAAATAGAACAATGGTAAAGGTATTGGCAGTTTCTGAGGGATGTGATGTGAATGGTGTCATCAGGGTGGGTGAGGATGTACTAGGCCTGTGCTAGGCATTTTACATATACTATCTTATTCGAGTTTTACAGAACTCTACCATAGATAGTATTACCACCCCATTTTGTAGTTAAGAAAACAAATGATAAGAGAGGTCAGGTGAGTAGCTGGTAGTTACACAGCCAGTGAGTGGCTAAGCAAGAATTCAAATAGAGGCTTTCTGAACTCCAGGGCCCACACTTAATCTTTATTCTGCATTCCTCCCAAGGAGCCTTCATGTGCACAGCATGGCGCTGACTGAAGAAGTGTGCCTAGTATTGCCATAGCCAAAGGGCACATCCTGCACTCAGCTTAGAAAAAGGGGCAGTTCCCAAAGGGGGGCGGGGACAGCTGTCTTTCCAACATTCCTTATAAAAGTCAATTTAATGCATTTCTCAGACTATTATTTTAGATCCATCACTCAGTAACCCTTGTCCATCTGTATCCTTACTCCTCTTCCCACCTCCAGCTCCATATTTCCTGAACTGTTGTTCCTGCTTGTTCTTGTTAGCAACTGTGCAACCTTGGTTCTGTGGGTATGTGAATGTCAAGTTGGCAGGGTGAAGCTGCGTGATTCCTGATGACCAGAAGCCACAAGCAGTTGCTGCTTCTCTCTTGGGGTTGGTTGGGGAGTAAAGGGCAGACCCACGGATGCCTTGGTTGTTTTTGCGTGTGGGTATCACGGGGCTTCAAACTTGTGCTCTTGGTTGGCTGATTGATTTTGTAGCTCATGCTCTTGACTAGCTTCAGTGCTCCTTCAGGTCTCTCCCTCTTTTCCTCTGAATTCCACCTCTTTGTTATCTCTGTTAGCATACAGCTGACCTTGTTTTTGAAGCTGTGGAGAGTAGCTCATGGAAATACCTCTTCCAGTTGGGAAAAAATGGACTTAAAATGTCCCATGTCCAGGCTGACCTGGATGATGGCATTTGGTTGATGAGTTAATTTGAACATAAGCAGAAATGAGGTCACTTGCCCACCTGACTCCATGTGGCCATGCTGGCTCCAGGTTGCAAAGTTCTTCGAGCAAGTGCCTTGTCTTGCCTAATCTCGAATGTCTATTCTTTTTATTTCTTCTCTCAAATAGGCACTGTGATAACATTATAGGTGCAAAAGTATGAGGTCTAAAGGCCTCTGCTTCCCTGCACTCCCTCAGTTTGTCCTGAGCAGAGGGAGCCCCAAGCTACATGGATTGGATGGATAAGAGCCCATAGGCAGTTTGCAGTTGTGGGGCATAGCTGGGAGCATGCTCGGAAACTCTGATTCTTGCACCTCTATACTACTGCTTTGGAGAAAAGCAAGCAGCTGTTTGTCAGGACTAAACTTGTAACATGCAGGCCTGCCTCCGTTACCATGACATTCATTGGTTGGCTTCTGTTTGAGAGGGCACAGTATCTTTGTATGCCATAATTGTTTTCATATGATATAATAACCTGCTGCTGAGTTTTCTCAACATGTCCTTTCTGCTTATGATGCTCTTTCTCCAGGCTGCTTTGGGTTCTCTTTTGAGGCCTCTACAGCTGCTGTCACTGAGATACTGCCTCATAACAAACCTAGAATGGGCTAGTGAACAGAGCTTCTCAAGAGTTAATATGAGCTGGACGTAGTGGCTTGGGCCTGTAACTCCAGAGGAGGCTAAGGTGGGAGGATCACTTGAGGCCAGGGGTTCAAAACTGGTCTGGGCAACATAGCAAGATCCCATCTCTAGAAACTTTTTTAAAAAATTAGCTGGGCCGGGCGTGGTGGCTCACGCCTGTAATCCCAGCACTTTGGGAGGCCGAGGCCGGTGGATCACGAGGTCAGGAGATCTAGACCATCCTGGCCAACATAGTGAAACCCCATCTCTACTAAAAATACAAAAATTAGTCGGGCGTGGTGGCGCACACCTATAGTCCCAGCTACTCGGGAGGCTGAGGCAGGAGAATTGCTTGAATCCGCAAGGTGGAGGTTGCAGTGTGCCGAGATCGCGCCACTGCACTCCAGCCTGGCAATAGAGCAAGACTCCGTCTCAAAAAAAGAAAAAAAAAAAAAGTAGCTGGGACTTTGGGCGACCAAGGCGGGGAGATCACTTGAGTCCCAGAGTTCGAGACCAGCCTGGGCAACACAGTGAAACCATGTCTGTAAAAAAAAAAAAAAAAAAAATTAGCTGGGCATGGTGGTGCATGACTGTAGTCCCAGCTACTTAGGAGGCCCTAGGTGGGAGAATTGCTTGAGGCTAGGAGTTCTAGGTCACAAGGAGCTATAGACTCCCTCCCAGGGCCATTGTGAGATTTAAATGAGATTTAATGAATTTGAAAGCACATTGTAAGTTTTAAATAACTTTATAGCTATAAGGGGTTGCTAATACTATCAGTATCTGAGATATCTAGAATACCAAGGAATTTTCTTCTAATTTGTTAGCAACATTTTATTCCTTCAAGTTTCCATTTGTGAGAGGTCCTTTTTTATAGGCTCAGCCTCTTCTGTTTCAACATTTTTAATCAGCCTTTCTGCATGGCTTTTTATTGTGAACTATCTTCAGTACCTTTTTCTTGCCAATATTCTAACGTGTATCAACAATACTGACCAAAAGGAAGGCTTAGCAGAAATTCTTTGATACTAACTACTGTGTAATTTATTTCAGGACTATGACTATGATTTTGGGGGGAAATTTTTTAAAAATGTCAAACCAGTGAACTCCAGGAGTAGAGGGGAGTCCTAATTTTTTTCTTTATCTGTTTAGAAACCACCGGGGTGATGAGCATGATTTTTAACAGGAAAAGCTTCTCTAGGTATAGAAACAACTTTTTTTCTTTTGGGTCTAATTTGTATTGACAAATAATTTGAGAAATGAATTAGCCTTTTGTCAGACTAAGAATTTACAGGCCAAGTGAAAATGTGTTAGTTTTGTAACTCGTTATTTAAGTTTCTAATGTTGTGACCAGAGTGAAATAATCTATTAAAAATTCTTTTTTGCTTAAAAAAATAAAGATACATGAAGATGTGAAGATACAGGTGCAATCATACCCTTACACTATTGGTGAAAACATACATTAATCCAACTTTCTTAGAGGACAATTTGGTAATATCTGTTAGAAAAATTTGCACATTCATACCTTTTGATTCAGCAGTTATAATTCTGGCATCTTATTCTGTGCAAACACGCATACTGCACAAAGGTGTATGTAATTGAATTTTTTGGTGTTATTCATAAGAGTGAAATTTTGAAGTAATCCAGGTACCTATGAGTAGGGGATTGGTGTACATCAATAAGATGAAATTCCTTGTACCCACCAGAAAGAATGGGGTTAATCTGTATGTACTGATGTGGAAGAGTATACAAGATATCTTAAGTGGGGGAAAAAAGCAAATTGTATAATACTTTTTTATGTTAATGATTATTTATATTTTTGTTAAAACATATATGTGTTAGTATATGCATATTAAAGAGTGAGGCTATCAATACCAAACTTGTTAATATCGGTTATCTCAGGGAGGGATAGTAGATTATGATGGACTTTCACTGTCTACATTATATATTTCTGTAATGTTTAAATTTTTCACAAAGAGCCTGCATTATTTTTGTAAGTAGAAAAAAAAATAAAGATGGAAGTCTCTCCAATTTAAACGTGTATTTCATATGTAAATCTAAGATGTTTAAAATTTAAAATCTGTATGCTCATTTTATTAAAGCAGTTATGCACAAGTGCTATTGAAAAATATGTCTGGTTAATAAGCTTTTTTTGTTTTTTAAAGAAGTAATAGGACATAATATTTTCTTGAAGATTAATGATTAGCTTGTTGAATTTGAGACAATTAATTTCCTTTTCTTTTTGAGATTGAGTCTTGCTCTGTCACCCAGGCTGGAGTGCAATGGCGGTATCTCAGTTCACTGCAACCTCTGCCTCCCAGGTTCAAGCGATTCTCCTGCCTCAGCCTCCTGAGTAGCTGGGAGTACAGGCGTAATCCTGACCTCAAGTGATCTATCTGCCTAGGCCTCCCAAAGTAGATTTTTTTTTCCTGTTGGGATTACAGGTGTGAGCTACCGTACCCGACCAGTTTCTAATATCTTCAAAAATATTTCCTCATTTAGCTTTGATAAATAAAATATTTTTTGATACTTTTTGAAGTACCTGTGCTTTCTGAAAAGATTTGATACAACTAATATAGAAAAGCATAAAGAAGAAAAATTATCTATAATTCCAACACCTAGAGATAACACTGTTCTGATTATCAAGGGCATTTAAAGCTCTTTTTGAGCAACATGGTCGCTTTTATTTTATTTATTTTTTTGGGGGATGGGCAGGGACAGAGTCTCACTCTGTCGCCCAGGCTAGAGTGCAGTGGTGTGATCTCGGCTCACTGCAACCTTTGTCTCCCAGCTTCAAGCAATTCTCCTGCCTCAGCCTCCCAAGTAGCTGGAACTACAGGCACGTACCACCACGCCCAGCTAATTTTTATATTTTTAGTAGAGATGGGGCTTCACCATGTTTGCCAGGCTGGTCTTGAACTCCTGACCTCGTGATCCACCCACCTCAGCCTCCCAAAGTGCTGGGATTACAGGCGTGAATCACCATGCCTGGCCGCGAACACATTCTTTAATTATAACTTAAGTCAGATTTGTGAAGAGCCACACTATGCATGTCTTTACTAAAGTCAGGGATAAGAGTGTTCTGTT
Organism: Theropithecus gelada; assembly: GCF_003255815.1. Classification (NCBI taxonomy): domain Eukaryota; kingdom Metazoa; phylum Chordata; class Mammalia; order Primates; family Cercopithecidae; genus Theropithecus; species Theropithecus gelada. Next base: position 17,182,296 of record NC_037674.1, read on the forward strand.
TGTAATCATGTATGGCACATGGATTATGTTATTCAGGCCTTCCTCTGTCTTTCTGGAAAGGCATCAGAATCTTACTTCCTGCTGCAGCTTCTAGGGCCGGCATTGATACATAGCTGGGGAATTCCCTAGGAGGTAAAAGAACTTACTAAGTAAGATTAACCAAAGATTTTAAGTTTTTTATTTAATTTATTAATTAATTTTTTTCCCCCCCGGAATGGAGTCTTGCTCTGTCACCCAGGCTGGAGTGCAGTGGCACTATCTTGGCTGACTACAACCTCCGCCTCCCAGGTTCAAGCAATTCTTCTGCCTCAGCCTCCTAAGTAACTGGGATTACAGGCACATGCCACCATGCCTGGCTAATTTTTGTATTCTTATTAGGATGGGGTTTCACCATGTTGGCCAGGCTTGTCTTGAACTCTTGACCTTATGATCCACCCGCCTCGGCCTCCCAGAATGCTGGGATTACAGGTGTGAGCCACCATGCCCGGCCAAGATTTTAAGTTTTTAAACAATGTTTTTGAGTATTTAAAAAACTGATTCAACAAATATATATTAAACACTGTGCCGTGTGCTATAAGCATACAGTTGTATGAGATACAACCTCTGCCCTCCAGGAGTGTATAGACTAGTAGGAGAAATCCATAAAGAATAGAAGTTCTTTACAAGGTTCTAAGCAGTGCATGCCATGTCAATGATGCAAATTAAGTGCTGCTATAAGAGTACTGAGGAGGAAGGAATCATTTCTGGCCAGGCGATCACAGAATCAGAGGGGATGTGACATTTGAGCTGGTCCTTGAAGGAAAGGTAGGATTTCAGTATAGGGTAGTGGAAGGGAAGGTTAGAAGAAGCATATGAGCTGTAAACGAGGCTCCTTTCCAGAAAAATGAATAGTCCAGATTGACAAAGGCACATGATTCATATAGGTGAGTAGTAGGAAATAGAATTATGAGAAGGGCAGGGCTCACTGATGCTAGGCTGAAACATTTATGTTTTATTTAGTTGACAGGAAGGAGTGACTGAAAAAGTTTTTGGGCAGGGGAGAAACATGGATCAAAGCTATGCTGTAGAAAAATTACGCTGATGGGTTGGAGGAGGGGAGGAAAGAGTCTATAGTAAGGAAATTGATTAGAAACCCATTGCTATATCCAGGAATGTGTTGAAGGCCTACACTGGGGTGTTGGCACGAAGTGAGCATTTTGTAGAGAATATGTTGAGGAAACCTTCCTTCCCTGGAGGGTTTCATGGCATAAGTTGTGTGACTGTAGGGGCACTGAGAGCTCTCCACACTCCCCTTTTTGTTCCGGGAGACACATTCACTTTGTACACTTAGTCCAGAGAAGGAACAGTTAATATTCTCCCTGGTTACAAAATAGAAAAGCAAGAGTTTAAGAAAATTCAGGTATGTAGAGTTGGTATGTATGAGGAGGGATTAGATCCTTTTGATGACCAGATTTTTAGCTCATAAAGCTTTGCTTGTGGTTCTGGTTTTGCTGTAGTATTGTAGAGAGGACTGACTTTAGAGGAAAAAAAACATCTAACAACCCCCACCCCCACCCCAATTCTGCATGCTTACATTGAGATAACTCCTTTTCTTGCCTTTCTGATAACCGTGGAAGAGAAAAGAGAGGGCAGAAGGGCTGTACCAGGCACTGTAAAAGCTGTTAAATCTGCTCTCTGGACTTGGGCACGTGCTAATGACTGTACTATTAATATAACTAACTGGGCCTTTTAGCTGGAGTGTCTTCATTCCCTCTCCCTCTAGTCTGACGCCTTCCTTACCTCTTCCTCCATCTGCATACGAAATCAGCTTCTCCTGCTTCTGACCCTGCAATGCCAGTTGCCTTGGAAATGGGTGTCTGCTGTCTATATTTGGCTATAGCATAGGCTGGACATGGGCAAGCTCTGACCACATGGGATACTCTGGCATTAGGAAGACCCTCCCTCTTTCTTGCAACCATCTCAGTGAGGAGAGGTCAGAACCCATTTTTTAGACCCATTTTAGCTACTGATAAGTTCTGTTAAATTTTTTTGTTAATGTTAAAGATAGCATGAAAGGTCTCTATTGTCTGTCTATCTTGTGACCCTCTGCCTTCTGTCTTGGCTCTCAGACCTGTCCCTGATGCCTGCACAAAGGCATAGTGACTTCCCTTTGTGCTGTTTCAGAAACTGTAGCATTCTGATGGTGCTAAAGAATTTGAACTCTCTCCTCAAAGCTTCACGATTTCTGGAACCAGACAGCCCCAGGTCTAAATCCTGGTTCTTCCACTCACTACTTACCTCTTTCATCTGTAAAATGGAGATACTAGTCCTTCATGAAGTTGTCAAGAGTATTAAATGAGATGATCTGTCTGAAGTGCTTAGAACAGTTATTGACACAAAGTATACATTCAGTAAATGGCAGCTGTAGATCATCTCTCTGCCCCAGACCTTTTGTACCTCTGGTGTGTTCTTGTAAAAAATACTTGGAACACTGGGACTAACCCAAGAGAGGCTAGAATTTGGAAATAAAAGGGCAAATGCCTTAATTTAGTAGTTCACAATCTGATATCAATCATTAGAACCACCTGGAGAGCTTTAATATGCACATTCTTAAACCCTACTCCTTATCTTTTCATTCAGAGTCTTGCAGTTAGGGAAAGTGGATTGGGTAGGGATAGAGTAGGGACTGCTACATGAAAAAAGCCTTGGCCCGGCGCGGTGGCTCACGCCTGTAATCCCAGCACTTTGGGAGGCCGAGATGGGCGGATCACAAGGTCAGGAGATCGAGACCATCCTGGCTAACACGGTGAAACCCCGTCTCTACCAAAAAAAATACAAAAAACTAGCCGGGTGAGGTGGCGGGCGCCTGTAGTCCCAGCTAGTCGGGAGGCTGAGGCAGGAGAATGGCGTAAACCCGGGAGGCGGAGCTTGCAGTGAGCTGAGATCCGGCCACTGCACTCCAGCCTGGGCGACAGAGTGAGACTCCGTCTCAAAAACAAAACAAAACAAAACAAAACAAAAAATCCTTAAGTTCTTTGGGTACTTTGTTGACTGGCCAGGTTTGGGAACTTTTGTTCCAGTCTCCTTGTCCACAGGGGCTGTGGCTAGAGGCTTTGTCAGGTTACCCTTTCCAAGCAGTGGCAAATGCACCTTCCTTAGAAACTAAGGCTGTTTTAATCTTAGTCTGGAGAATTTACTCAGCTCCAACTAATTCTAAACTGTTAAGCAGGATACCCTTTTTTTGTTTGTTTGTCACATTGGAAGTTACTTGTTTCTGGGAATCTTTGTGGTATAGATGGAACTCCAAATCAGCCAAACTGGGTAGAGACCAGGAGCAGAGACTAGATCCAAGGTCTGCTCTTTTCTTCGATTGGCCATTGTGCCCCTGCCTACCTCTGACCAGGTGGCACTTTGAACTTTGAAGGAACAGGAATGAGTTACCCTGAGCATGATACTTGCCCTTCCTCCCCACTCCCAGGTCCACGGTCACTGGGTCTCTGCCCTGCTGTCTAAGTCTCTGCACAAAGCCTCCTGGCCTTGGCTTCTTCTGTGGCTTTTGCATAAGTGGCAGTTCTCAGAATCTGGTAGAGAATCTGCTTTGTGAGATTAGAGTGTAGTGTGTGGGCAAGAGACAAATATAGTTCTTAACCTGCAGGAAGGGAGGGGAAGGCGAAGAGAGCTCTGCCTTGGACAGGTCTCTGACATGCTTGTTTATAGAAATAGCAAGTCCATGGTTTGGCTGGAATGACTTACAACTCAGGTATTTATAACTTGAATTGAGTGGGATTGAGAAGTGGGGGAAGGGAAAAGGGGGAAGAAAGTAGCTGGTGGCAACAAAACATAGCAACAAAAACAGATTGTTTTCCTCACAGTTGCTGGGGTTTCCTTGCCAGTTTGAGGTCAGCCAAATCCTAGGGGACCCTGGCCTTCTGTGACTCTGGCCCCTTAGTTCTCTATCTCAAGGGAGCAGCCACTCTGTGCCATTGCAGACTCCCTGTAGTGGTCCCTAACACTAAAAGGGAAAGCATTTCCTGCCAACTTCTGCTGTGGGTCCAAGCAGGAAGCCCTTCCTAACTGTGCCACTGTCTTGGCTCCACTTGGACTCGCTTCCTTTGGCTAGTGCCTGTCCTCTAGCTCGTGGACATATCTGATCAGATCCAGGGACTTGAGAGAGAGCAGAAAAGCTTCGAAGGCCCTGCCCAGTGTCTAGGATTGTGTGTTTATGGCTCTGAGATGACTTGAGACCCTATACTGTGACATCTCTGTTGAGGATGGCTCTGGACTCTGGAGAGTTCTGTCCTTACCTCCTTCATTTCTTTCAGCACTATTAATCACACCTCCCTTCTGGGAGCTCTCCACTTCACTGGCTTCCTGGTTCTCTTCCAGTGTTTCTCACTGCCTCTACCTCATCTTCTCCATGCTCTAAAAATAGGTGTTCCCTGAGGTTGGGAGTTCGAGACAAGCCTGACCAACATGGAGAAACCCCGTCTCTACTAAAAATACAAAATTAGCCGGGTGTGGTGGCGCATGCCTATAATCCCAGCTACTCAGGAGGCTGAGGCAGGAGAATCACCTGAACCCGGGAGGCAGAGGTTGCTGTCAGCTGAGATCGTGCCATTGCAGTCTAGCCTGGGCAACAAGAGTAAAACGCCCTCTCAAAAAAAAAAAAAAAAAAAAAAAAAAAAAAAAAAAAAAGACTGCAATCTACAGGCTGGAAACTACTGTTCTATCTAGTATGAATGAGCAGTCCTGTCTCTTGCCTCTACGCCACCTGTTTTTTCCATCTACTTTAATGAGAGCCAGAAGAGCACTTAAACACGTGGCTTTATTCTTTCTTTCTCTCCTGGGAATAGACTAGTATGAAGTTACCCGTTTATCTTATTAAAGTGATGATTTTGCTGGCCCTCTTTCTCTTGGGAGGATACGGTAGTGCTCTGCCTAGTTCCTCCTGGGAGTGGTGTGTATTCAAGCCTTCCCTCGCATTATACTTGTAGTAATTCTGCCTCCAGTAGCCTTGCTTCAGGGGAAAGATGACACCTCTGTCAGGTTGGTATACGCTTTCTTCCATCTCAACACTGTCCACCTGCCAAAGCAAAAGCTGGGTCACAGCTTGGGTATTCTCCCTGCTTCGAGGCTGCGTTCTGGGTGTGGAGGAGCTCACTGTAGAGAACCAGCTGAGTCCTCTCTTCTTCCGTCTGAGTTTCCACTTGTGCATGAAGCAGTGTTCCTAGAGCTGTAGATTGACGGGTCAGGGTGCCAGCTGCCTGCAGCAGTTGTGTCCCAAGTCACTGCCCAGACACAGTTGCCTGGACTGGTGTGTCTCTTGGGCTGTATTTCATTGGCATTTGGGCCTTGAAGGTTTGGAGCTGAAGTTCCCATCAGAACTTTGGGCTGCATCCCAGACTTTATGGACAGTTATTTTCTCACAGGGCCTCTTTCCTACCTCACTTTCTTCAAGTGATCCTTGAGGCCAGAACATTCTCACGTGTGGGCTTGCTTCCTCATGTGGAAAGATGCTGTAGTATTTAGAGGGGTAGGTCATTGGTTCTCAGAGTGTGGTCTGAGAAGCCTGGAGTCCCCAAAACTCCTTTAGAGGGTCCATGATGTCCTGTTTCCAACTACATATCCACATGAGGCTAGGTTTTCTTCACATACTTCCACCAGATAATGTCAGAACAGATTGAATGCAGATGCGGATATGAGAACCCAACTCCCTTCTGTTAAGCCAGATATGAAAAAGATTTACAAAAATGTAAAACAGTGCCATTCTTCTCACTAATTATTTTTGTTTTGGAAAATAAAGTTATCTTTAATAAGAATGTTAATATGTGGCCTGGGCGCGGTGGCTCACGCCTGTAATCCCAGCACTTTGGGAGGCCGAGGTCAGGAGATTGAGACCATCCTGGCTAACATGGTGAAACCCCGTCTCTACTAAAAATACAAAAAAATAGCCGGATGTGGTGGTGGCACCTGTAGTCCCAGCTACTCGGGAGGCTGAGGCAGGAGAATGGCGTGAACCTGGGAGGTGGAGCTTGCGGTGAGCCGAGATCGCGCCTTTGCACTCCAGCCTGGGTAACAGAGTGAGACTCTGTCTCAAAAAAAAAAAAAAAAAAAAAAAAAAGAATGTTAATATGTAATGGGTTTGTTATTTCTAAATGAATTAGTAAATATTTTTAATGTTTCCGATTGTGATTTCAAATATAGTAAATATTGATAGATATAACCTGCATAAACAGTAGCTCTCTATTGTCCTTGATAAGTTCTAAGACTGTGAAGAGGTCCCAAGACCAAAAAGTTTGAGAATCTCTGGGCTAGGTCCTGCTTGATAACAAACCACCTCAGAAATCCCCCTGGCTTAAGCAACAGTTTATTTCTTGCTCATGCTATGTATTCAGTGAAGGTCAGCATGGGGACCTCAGGCCCATCTCATTGCCTGCTGCCATGCTTAGCAGTCAGAAAGGGGTACGCACAGTGGTTCTGTGACAGGTCAAAGAATTATACAAATACGTAGCTGCCTAAGGACAGACATGAGAAACTTAAATAAAAACGCAGATTTTTGGCCAGGCGCAGTGGCTCACTCCCGTAATCAGCACTTTGGGAGGCCAAGGTGGGTGGATTGCTTGAGGTCAGGAGTTTACGACCAGCCTGGGCAATATGGTGAAACCTCATCTCCCCACTAAAAATACAAAAATTAGACAAACACGATGGCGGGCGCCTGTAATCCTAGCTACTGCAGAGGCTGAGGCAGGAGAATCGCTTGAACCCTGGAGGCGGAGATTGCAGTGAGCTGAGATCACCCCACTGCACTCCAGCCTGGGTGACAGAGCGAGATTTGTCTCAAAACAACTACAACAAACCAGATTTTTGAGTTCTTCATACCGTTTCCCTCCACATTGCCAGGTCAGTGAGTGTTAACGAAATGACTTGAGGCTAGAGAGAGAAGTGGGGATGTGAGTTATAGAAGGATGTTGCTTATAAGGTCCTAAGCCCCACAGCACATGTTCCATTATATTTTTTCTCTGTTTTTAATATTTGTTATGCAATATTTAAGACATACAATAAAGACATGGAATAATAAGCAATTATGTGCCTACCATCAGCTTATGAAACAAAATGTTACCTGTACCTTTCTGCTTGTCCTTAGCTCGTCATAGCCTTTCTGTCACAGCCAGTTTTAGATACTTTGTGAAGAACAGTTTACTGGCCTGAAATACCCCAGTTTTCCTGGGCTTTCACTGTTTCTGAAGCCTCTGCAAGGCGTTCATTTATTCCTTAAATATGTGTCAAGTGTCCATTGTGTGCCAAAGGCTGTTTAAAGTACTGGGAATACATCCACGGGGTACAGCAACCTAGGTCGTGTCCTCAAAGAGTTCACATTCTGATGGGACAGACAGGCAGTAAGCACATGGACAGAAATATAATGAATGTTGGGTTGCTACCTGCCTCTGTGAGCTATGAAGAAAAATAAGGCTGGGTGGCCGGGCGCAGTGGCTCATGCCTGTGATCCCAGCACTTTGGGAGGCCGAGGCGGGCGGATCACTTGAGGTCAGGAGTTTGAGACCAGCCTGGTCAATATGGTGAAACCCTGTCTCTACCAAAAATACAAAAACTAGCCGGACATGATGGCAGACACCTGTAATCCCAGCTGCCTGGGAGGCTGAGGCAGGATAATCGCTTTAACCTGGAAGGCAGAGGGTGCAGTGAGCTGAGAGCGCACCACTGCACTCCAGCCTGGGTGACAAGAGTGAAACCCTGTTTCAAAACAAAAAAAGAAAAAGAAAAAATAAGGCTGGGGCTGGGCACGGTGGCTCACCCCTGTAATCCCAGCACTTTGGGAGGCCGAGGTGGGCGGATCACGAAGTCAGGAGATCAAGACCACGGTGAAACCCCGTCTCTACTAAAAATACAAAAAATTAGCCAGGCGCTGTGGCGGGTGTCTGTAGTCCCAGCGACTCGGGAGGCTGAGGCAGGAGAATGGCATGAACCCAGGGGGTGGAGCTCGCAGTGAGCCGAGATCTGGCCACTGCACTCCAGCCTAGGCGACAGAGCAAGGCTCCGTCTCAAAAAAAAAAGAAAAAAGAAGGCTAGGTAAGTTGGGTATAAGATTATGGCAGTAGGCGGGTGCAGTGCGTCACACCTGTAATCCCAGCACTTTGGGAGGCTGACACCGGTGGATCACGAGGTCAGGAGTTCCAGACCATCCTGGTGAACACTGTGAAACCCCGTCTCTACTGAAAATACAAGAAAAATTAGCTGGGCGTGGTGGCGGGCACCTGTAGTTCCAGCTACTCAGGAGGCTGAGGCAGGGGAATGGCGTGAACCTGGGGGGCGGAGCTCGCAGTGAGCAGAGATGGTGCCACTGCACTCCAGCCTGGGCGACAGAGCAAGGCTCTGTCTCAAAAAAAAAGAAGAAGAAAAAAAGATTATGGCAGTAAAGCTAGTCTAAAAGGCCCTCTCTGTGGAAGAGACCTTTGAGCAAAGACTTTAGGAAATTAGCTTTGTGCATCGCTGAGAGAAGAACTTTTTAGTCCAAGGAATGGCATATGCAAAGGACCTGAGGCTACAGTCGACTTAAGGTGCTTAAAGTTGGTCTGCTGGGGTGGAGTGAGTGAGTAAAGGGGAGGGTGTAGGAAATGAGGTCAGAGGTAGCCAGAGGCCCGATGATTTAGGGCTTTTAAGCCTGGGTAGAGTATTTGGATTTTAACTTAAGGGAGATGGGAAGCCATTTGGAGGGTTTTGGGCAAAATGATGACATGATCTCATTCATATTTTTAAAGAATCCCTGTGACCTACCGTGTGAAGAAAAGACTAGGGGGTAAGGCGTGAAGCAGGGAGAGCATGTGGGTGTTACAGTCCAAGTGAGAGATAATAGTGACTTGAACTAAGTGGCATGCTGGTAAATAGTTACAGGCTCTCTGAGAGGGGAAAAAACTGTGATTTGGAAGATTTGTGAGCCTTTGCTGATTTCCATGGCGTAAGTCGTCCTGCGGTGGTGATTTCAGGGCCACTCGTGTGCTAACACTGCATGTGGGAAAAGTTGTGCACAGTCAGCATTCATGAGTTAGTGCAAGCCAGCTCCAGCACATCACCGACTGAACTTGAATGCATTGAACCTGGGGTGTGTTTACAGGGGATGTTCAAATTTGTCTCCATCTTCTAGGACAGGTGGAAGCTCTACCACCTTCTCAGAAAGGAGGCGAGGAAGAAGGTTATCAGAGGGAGAGTCAGTTTATGAAGTCCATCATGTTGAAGCCTTGCAAAATAATCCTAGATGTTGAAGGCCTTGCAGGAACTCTGGACTCTTAGATCCTTTGAAAGTGGAGCTCAACCAAAAACCTCCCTGCAAACAGGAAGCTGGTTTGAGTTAAGAACATAAAATAAAAACCAGCTGATGCCCCTGAATGTTTTCCCCTGCTCCTCCCCTTCCACAGAGCCAAAGGAAACTGCTTTTTTTCCCCTCTTGGATAGCTGCTTAGAAGGCCAGAAAAAGCCAAAAACATAAATCCTTTGAAAATAAGCCAAGTTTTGAGCTCAGGCAAACTCCTGCCTGTGGGGTTTTCCTAGTGCGGAAGTATGTTCCACTGCTCAGAGTCCTAGGAGGAAAATGACCAACAAACACAAAGGTGCCGGTGATCAGAGCCTGTCTCCCAGGCCAGGCGGAAAGAGATGGTCTATAGCAGGGTTTCCCAAACTAGAGCTTCCAGCCCATTTGTAGGTCGTGAAATCAGTAAAGTGGGCCATGACCAGAATTATTTTTTAATGAAATGGATATAATAGAAAATAGAGTATATTGCACTCTAGGATTAACAATAGGATATTGTTTTGTGAAACTTTCAGTTTTATGCATATGCAGACACATGTCTCTATATACTGGGTCATGATATAAAATGTGTTTCTTACTGTGGGTCATGGCCAGAAAACTTTGTTAAACACTGGTCTTTAGAGTGTTACTAGCCCACGTCTCCTTCTTGCTTTAGAGAATTAATTCTCTTTGGAATGGGATCATCTACCCACAAAACACCTACCCAAATTCCTGTTAGAAAGAAGATCAGCTGAGAACCAATGGACTTGGTGTAATTCTTCGGGACCGACACTGAAGCGTAAGGGATGGAAGGGATCAATGCAAATTTGAATCCAAAGGATTTACCTTTAATCAGATTACCAGGAGAAAATAAGAGTTGAGCAGCCCTTTAGCTCCCTACACTTGATTTTGTGGCCTCTCCCAGCTGTGTGGGTAATGCCAGCTGTGTGGGTAATGCCAGCCTGGGGCCATTCTCTTTCCTGTCTGCAGAAGGCAGTGGGTGTGGCAGGAATGTCCCTAAATATCCCCTCCTCTGGGAGAGTTGCAGGTTCAGTGCCAGGATGACATGGTGACTTAAACTGAGTATCCCCCAGACTTCCCCAGGATGATTTTGTTGCTCTCCAGTCAGTAATAGGTGACTAGGTCCCAGTGGTTCATTAAGCTGAGAAAAAGTAGAGCAGGCATAAGTTAGGGTAACATATCAAGAATGTATAGAGAAGGCCAAAGTTACTTTATTCCACACTAGGTTTAGTGCCTCAGATCGGCACAAGGGTAATTGGCAAGTTTGGTGCTTGCCAGGTGGCTCTGGGTTCCTTCTCTGTATCGAAACCATATCTACCAGTGAGCAGACACATGTTAGAATTCCTCATCTGCATCCCCAAGATACACAGATAATCCTTGGGGACCCTTCTGGGGAATAGGTACTAAATGTAACATCTCTGGAGACTTATTTTGGTCTTCGGCCACCACAGGACATTTCCTTCCAACCTAATTCAAGCTAAAATAATCCTCAGAGATAAAAATTTAAACACGGTCTCTAGGAGTACTTTTTTTTTTTTTTTTTGAGATGGAGTCTCGCTCTGTCACCCAGGCTGGAGTGTAATGGCGCGATCTTGGCTCACTGTAACCTCCACCTCACAGGTTAAAGCGATTCTCGTGACTAAGCCTCCTGAGTAGCTGGGATTACAGGGACCCACCACCATGCCCAGCTAATTTTTGTATTTTTAGTAAAGATGGGGGTTTCACTATGTTGGCCAGGCTGGTCTCGAACTTCTGACCTTGAGTGATCTGCCCACCTTGGCCTCCCAAAGTGCTGGGATTACAGGCGTGAGCCCTTGCCCCTGGCCCATCTAGGGGTACTTCTAATTCTGCAGTTGGAGCAATAAGAGAGAAGGAGAAACTCCAAAACTGTCTTAATTGATTCTGAGCCTCCCCTCTCTAGAAACTGGCCTGGACTGGTAGTAGACTGCCCTGCCACAAGCATCTACCCTATGTGTTTCTGGTTTACATTGCCCTCTTAGGGCCTCCGAGACTCTCCTCAGAGTCAGTGTTTTCACAGCAAAGTGCTGTCTAGCCTGTTCACATGTCCGTCCTGCATTCTGAAGCCCCACTGTCTGAGCCAGGGGAGATCAGGGGCATTCCTGAGCAGGGCCAGTGCAGGGAGTGCACAGTCCTGGAGCAGGTAAAGACCTGGAGCAGCAAATGAAAGACCTGGAGCAGAGGATGACGTGAAGTGACAGCAAGAGGTTAGAGGGAAGTCTCAATCTCACTTGGCATCGTCTAGCAGAAAGAGCAGTGAGTTAATTTGAGGTTAGTTCATTGTGGGTCCTGGGGCCTGCAGACAGTGTGGGGTAATAATACTAATGATGAGAGTGATGAGTGTCTCCCATGGCCATGTCCTCTCCAAATCTCTGAGCATTTTATCTTTCATCTCTGTGGGAGTTGTGGCTTAATGATAATAATTAGAATACCCTGAGTGTCGGTGCTTTGCAGAACACAGCATTAAGCCCTGTTTCTGCCTCCTTGCATTGTAGTCTGTACGAACTGGCAGACATTTGGGAGGTGGAGCCCTCTGATGGAGGGGAAGAACATGATAGAATGCAAAGGTCAGGGATATTCTGAGTCACCTAATTGATACCTAACATTCTTTTGGCTCTTGGTAGGTCAGAGTGGCCTTTCCTTCATGTCTGCCAAAGCACAAAGATCAGTGGCCTCACCCAAGTCTCACGGATCCAAGAGTCTAGTCTGGGGATCCCAGGCTCCAGCTTATACATGGTGCCTTCCTGGTTTTGGGGAATGCTTGTTCCTCTGTGGCCATGAGTTATACTTTAACGAGTTGGTTTTCTTTCCTGTGGTACCAGCGGACTGAGCCCTCCTGAAAATAGGTGTCGCACACTGGGTTTTTCCCATGTGATCAAGAAGCCCAGTGGCCAGAACGGAAAAAGCTGCAGAAGTCATAGTTCCATTCACCTGAAGACATGGGCATCTGGAAAGTAGCCAGTGCCTCAGGATGTCCCAAGTGCCTTCAGCACCTTCTTCCCAAACACACTCTGTCTATAACATGTCACTTCTGTCTTGCTCTGACAGGTGACCTTGGAGAAGGTGCTGGGAATTACAGTGTCTGGAGGCAGAGGACTTGCCTGTGACCCCCGGTCAGGTTTAGTTGCCTACCCAGCAGGGTAAGTAAGTGCCTTGGAAGAGATCTTGATGCATGGGAATTGATAGCCATGCTAGAGCAGTTGGGGTGGGCAGGGGTTTTCTGGTATCTTCTGGAAGATACATACAGGTTAATGTTTCGTTGCCATTTTTGTAAAGGGACGCAGGACCAGGTAAAGGTTCTTTGGTGCTGTCATTGTTGCCATCCTGTCCTGCTTTTTGGTTATCTACTCCACCTCCCACACACAAATTTCACACAGTTCCCAACACCATCTTCAGTAGCTACCTTCTAGTCATTTAAAGGACAACTTTGTTGAGATGTAATTCACATACCATATAACTCACTATTTAAAATATCCAATTCAGTAGTTTTTAGTATATTCACAGAGTTGTGCAGCCATCACCACAATCAAATTTAGAACATTTTCATGACCCTGTTCCTTTTTTTTTTTTTTTTTTTTTTTTGAGACAGGTTTTGGCTCTGTCACCCAGGCTGGAGTATAGTGGCTCGATCTCAGCTCACTGCAGCCTCCACCCCCGACACTCAAGCAATCCTGCCACCTCAGCCTCCTTAGTAACTGGGACTACAGGCGTACTGCCCCATGCCTGGCTAATTTTTTGTAGAGATGGGGTTTCACCACATTGCCCAGGCTGGTCTCGAACTCCTGAGCTCAAGCCATGTTGAAGCCTCAGCCACTCAAAGTGCTGGGATTACGGGTGTGAGCCACCGTGCCTGGCCCCATTCCTATCAGTCACTCTTCATTCCCACCCCTACCTTACCAGACCTTCATCCCTAGGCAACCACTGTCTCCATTAATTTGCCTATTCTGGATATTTCATACAAACGGAATCAGATAACACTGTATTTGGCCTTTTGTAACTGGCTTCTTTTTGTTGTCCAGCCTGGAGTGCAGTGGTACAATCACGGCCGACTGCAGCCTCAGCCTCCTGAGTAGCTGGAGCTATGGTGTGTGCCACCATGCCCAGCTAAGTTTTCCATTTTTTTGTAGAGACGGGGTCTAACTGTGTTACCTAAGCTAGTTTCAAACTCCTGGGCTCAAGCAGTCCTCCTGCTTCAGCCTCCCAAAGTGCTGGGATTACAGGCGTGAGCCACCACACCTGGCCAGCATACTGTTTTCAGGGTTAATCTATGTCACAGCGTGTATCACTATCTTATTCCTTTTTGTGGCTGAATAATATTACATTGCATGGATGTACCACATTTTATCTGTTCTTCAGTTGATGGACATTTGAGTTGTTTCTACTTCTTAGCTATTAGGAATAATGCTGTTATGAATCTGTTCTAGTCACTTTGAGAGAGATCAGTGCCATAGAAGAGAAATAGGGGACTGGGGCTACTATTCTTTCTCTTGCTGCCTTTTCACTCCTCTGCTCCTACAAGTGGGAAACCTCCAACCATAGTTTCTTCAGGCTTCTGGAGAAAGCTTGGAATCCCTCCTCCTTCTGGCTCCCTCTGTTCCATGCTGATAGGCACAGGAATATGAACATGAGTAGGGCTACTGCTGTACCTTTCTTATTCTACCATTAACTTGGTAATGCCTAGTTCATTCCCCAATGTAATTTTCATAGCAACTTTTATAGTTTTTATACTAGATACATGATTTGCTTAGTTTTATCACCTCATCAAAAAAGCTCCGTTATCAGGCTGGGACCGGTGGCTCAAGCCTATAATCCCAGTACCTTGGGAGGCCAAGGTGGGCAGATCATTTGAGGTCAGGAGTTCGAGACCAGCCTGGCCAACATGTTGAAACCCTGTCTCTACTAAAAACACAAAAAAATTAGCTGGGCGTGATGGCGGGTGCTGGTAGTCCCAGCTGCTCAGGAGGCTGAAGCATGAGAATCACTTGAACCCAGGAGGTGGAGGTTGTAGTGAGCTGAGATTGCGCCACTGCACTCCAGCCTGGGTGACAAAGAGAGACTCTGTCTTAAAAAAAAACAAGCCACCACCAAAAAAGGCCACCTTTATCAATCAAGTACAGTCACGTGTCACTTAATGATGGGGATATGTTCTGAGAAATGTGTCATTTTGCAATTTCGTTGTTGTGCGAACATAACAGAGTGTACTTACACAAACCTAGATGGTGTAGCCTACTACACACCTAGGCTACGTGGTATAGCTGGTTGCGCCTAGGCTAGAAACCTGCACAGCAGGTTACTGTACTGAATACTGTACATAATCCTAAGACAATGGTATTTGTGTATTTAAACATAGAAAAAAGTATGGTAAAAATATCATATAAAAAAATATATATAAAAGGCACACCTGTATAAGGGCACTTACCATGAATGGAACTTCCAGGACTGCAAGTTGTTCTGGGTGAGTCAGTGAGTGAGTGGTGAGTGAGTGTGAGTGCCCAGAACATTACTGTACACTTTACAAACACTGTACACTTGGCCATACTAAATTTATTTTAAAAACAAATATTCAACAATAGATGAACCTAACCTACTATAACTTTCTTACATTTATAAACTTTTTTTTTTTTTTTTTTTTTTTGAGACAGAGTCTCGCTCTGTCACCCAGGCTGGAGTGCAGTGGCCGGATCTCAGCTCACTGCAAGCTCCTCCTCCCGGGTTTACGCCATTCTCCTTTCTCAGCCTCCCGAGTAGCTGGGACTACAGGCGCCCGCCACCTTGCCCGGCTAGTTTTTTGTATTTTTTAGTAGAGGCGGGGTTTCACCGTGTTAGCCAGGATGGTCTTATAAACTTTTTTTTTAACTTCTTGACTCTTGTAGTAACACTTAGCTTAAAACACAACACAGTACAGCTATACAAAAAAAAAAAAAAAAAATATATATATATATATATATATATATATATATATATATATATTTTTTATTTGAGACGGAGTCTCGCTCTGTCACCCAGGCTGAAGTGCAGTGGCACGATCTTAGCTCACTGCAACCTCTGCCTCCTGGGTTCAAGTGATTCTCCTGCCTCAGCCTCCTGAGTAGCTGGGATTACAGGCTCCTGCCACCACACCTGGCTAATTTTTGTATTTTTAGTAGAGATGGGGTTTCACCATGTTGGTCAGGCTGGTCTTGAACTAATGACCTCAAGTGATCCGCCCGCCTTGGCCTCCCAAAGTGCTGGCTTTACAGGCATGAGCTATCATGCCTGGCTCAAAAATATTTTCTTTTTATCTTCTATAAGTTTTAAATTTTGTTTTTAACTTTTTAAACTTTTCTGTTAAAAACAAAGACACAAACACACACATTAGCCTAGCGCATAGAACTACATAGGGTCGAGATCATCAAGATGTCACTAAGTGATAGGAATATTGTAGCTCCATTATAATCTTACGGGACCACTGTCATACGTGCCCTTCACTGTTGACCAAAATGTTATTATGTGATGTATGACTGTACTTATTCTATGCCAGGCACTTTTTAAGTACTGTATATTAACTATTTAATACTCTGAGCAAGGCTTTGATGTTGGTACTATTATCACCCTCATATTTTAGAGGAGGAAATTG
This sequence comes from Theropithecus gelada, assembly GCF_003255815.1. Lineage (NCBI taxonomy): Eukaryota > Metazoa > Chordata > Mammalia > Primates > Cercopithecidae > Theropithecus > Theropithecus gelada. The sequence goes on from NC_037674.1 coordinate 17,198,231, forward strand.
AGATTCAAAGAGGTCAAGCAGGCCCAGCGCGGTAGCTCACGCCTATAGTCCTAGCAGTTTGGGAGGGCAAAGTGGACGGGTCACCTGAGGTCAAGAGTTCAAGACCAGCCTGGCCAACATGGTGAAATCTTGTCTCTGCCAAAATATAAAAATTAGCCTGGCACGATGGCAGGTGCTGGTAGTCCCAGCTACTTGGGAGGCTGAGACGGGAGAATCGCTTGAACCCGGGAGACAGTGGTTACAGTGAGCTGAGATTGTGCCACTGCACTCCAACCTGAGCAGTGAGCAAGACTCCATTTCCAAAAAAAAAAAAAGTTAAGCAGGCAGGGTGCAGTGGCTTTGGGAAGCCAAGGCAGGAGGATTGCTTTGAAACCAAGAATTTGAAGCCAGCCTGGGCAACATAGTGAGAACCCTGTCTCTACCAAAAAGTAAAAATAAAAAAATTGGCTGGGTATGGTGGCATGTGCCTGTAGTCCTAGCAACTTGAGAGGCTGAGGCGGAGGACTGCTTGAGCCCGGGAGGTTAAGGCTGCAGTGAGTGAACTATGATCGTGCCACAGTACTCCAGCCTGGGTGACATAGTGAAACCCTGCCTCTTAAAAAAACCAAAAGGGTTAAGGAGTTTGCTCGAGGTAACATAGCTAGTATGTGTATTGGGGTTCTAACCCAAGTAGTATGACTGTAGAGCTCTGATTGTTAAAATGGCACAGGGTGGGGGAAGACCACACTTTTTTTTTTTTTTTTGAGACGGAGTTTCATTCTTGTTGCCCAGGCTGGAGTGCAATGGCATGATCTCGGTTCACCACAACCTCCACCTTCTGGGTTCAACCAATTCTCCTGCCTCAGCCTCCCGAGTAGCTGGGATTACAGGCATGCGCCACCGCACCCAGCTAATTTTGTATTTTTAGTAGAGACGAGGTTTCTCCATGTTGGTCAGGCTGGTCTTGAACTCCTGACCTCAGGTGATCTGCCCACCTCAGCCTCCCAAAGTGTTGGGATTACAGGCGTGAGCCACCGCGCCCGGCCACTTTCTGCTTATTTTTAACAAATTGCTTTTCCTCTAAGCTGCCTACCTGCCCTTTGAATGAGAAGAGCCCCCTTTATGGGCAACTCAGTCTGCGCCAGGGAGACCTCTGCCCCTGGGTTTGGGGTCATTCTCTCTCCCAAGTGGTCCTCTGGTGTTTATTGGCTGCAGTAGGGGTGCTGTGGAGCCACACGGGCTCTGCCTGGCAGAGGCTGGACTGGGCTCCATTTTCCCCTAGAGAAGCAAGTTGATGGAAAGACCTCTCTACTGGATAAGTTTGTGCAGCCTGCCTCAGGGGAATTCCACTTGTTCTTGCCTCTGCCTGGGAAAGCCAGGTTCCCTCTTGTTGGAGGTGGGGCTGGGGCTGGATGTAGCATAGGCAGAAAAGGCCTTGGGGTGCTGCTTGGTGCATGCTGAGCCCTGTGTCCCTGCCCTGGGGAGTGTGGAGTCCTGCCCGCTTTCTTCCTCACACACCCCTGGACTCCAGGCCTGGCCTTTAAGGGCGTGTGTTTATGCATGTTTATGGGCAGGTCTCAGCCCAGTGCATGTGCCTGGGAGTCATGATCCTTCCAGGTGGTGTGCAGGCTTCCCTGATGGAACCTCTAGTAGGTTTCCTGAGTGTGTGTGCTTGGCTTTGGCCACCCCCGGGCAGTGCCCCTAATCTGTTCCCTGACCTTTTGATTTCTTAGAACTTCAAGTTCTCTGTGCAAATGGCTTCTTTCTGGGTGTTTGAGTTTTGCTGTGTTCCAGAGCTCCCTGATGTGCTGCTGTGATGTTGGGGGCCACCAGATTCTGTGAGCACAAGCAGGTTCTTCACCTCCCTCCTCGTCTCCCAGCTTTTCTTATCTGATCATCCTTACACTGCCCCCAGCCCCCACACTCCTGTTCCTCCTGTGCCTGTTGCTTTAGGAGCCAGCTCAGGTATCCTAGAAACAAGGAGAGAAACAAAACTCAGAAAATTCTCTGAGGCCCAGAGGCGAATATCAAACCAAAACAAAGTTTTCTGAAAGGAAATAGAACAGCACAGGAAAGGAGGGTGGGCAGTGTGTCAGGGAGAGGTGGGTAGGAGCTCCAGGCTGAGCATGGAGCCTGTCCTAGTGGCTCCTACATCCCTTGGCTGTTGTTTCCCCATGGGAAGCCCCCCTACCAGAGGATGTCAGACAGCCCCTTTGAGAGACTTAGTTGAGCTGAACACCATTAATTGAGTTGGGCCTTTTCCCCATCCGGCTTAGTGGAGATGGACGTTCGAGCCCAGCACAGCCCCTGGGCACCTGTGCCCCTGTGCCTAGTCCTGAGAATGGGTTTCTCCTGGCTCCCATGCCAGAGTGGCCTGGGTGAGTGTCCTGCGCATAGCTGCTCCTCTCCTGCTGGGGTGGGAAGTGTCCTAGTGAGGTAACAGGGTGTATCCGGCAGCTAAGAAGAGATCTCTTGGTTGATTAAAGTGGGGAGGAAAAGAGGGAACCCCTGCTCTCCTGAGGAGGCCCTCCATTTACTCAGCCCATGTTAGAATTGATGCTGAGATCCTCAGCTTGGAAGCATTGCACTGGGTGTGACGGAATCCTCCTCCTGAACTGTGTTCTCGTGGCACCTGAGCTGAAGGAACACAGAGCTGCCTTCTTACTCTCTGTAGGGAATTCACCAGGGACAGTGGAGAGACCCGTGGACCTGAGAGAAGAAAAGGCTGGGACTCGGTGCCCAGGATCACACAGTGTGTTAGCAGACAGGCCTGTGACCTTAGTGTTCTGGTCTTTCCACCTCAGCGCTGCCCTTGAGCATCAAGGAGTCCTAAATGCCTGAGGTGCAGGAGAAACATGGACCTCTCCCCAGGGCCCTGGTTCACACTCTGCTACACAGGAGGTTCTTGGCAGCCAGGGCTTTGAGATCTTGCAGCTAGTGACTTGAAGATGTATTCACTCATTTACAAATAATTACTGAGGGCCTATCTTCTAGGCCCTGGGAACTTAACAGTAAGTAAAACAGACCAAAAATACCATCCTCACAGAACTGGCAGTCTGGTGTGTGAAGATGGATCCCCACCCCCAATGTAAGTTATAAGCATGATTACAAGTTGATGTGTGCTTTGGAAACAGTATAAGCAGTAGCAGTGACGGGGGTAGGGTTGTAATGATAAATAGGGCGGGAGGGCGACATTTGAGCGAGGCCAGAAGCCCCTTTGGTATGCTTCTGTGAGTCACTCTCAGATTTTACCTGGTCTGAAAGAAACAATTCAAAGGCCTAGGGTCCCTGGTTGATCTTGTGTGTCCTGCTCCCTGTCTATGCTGCCCCGTGCATAGCTCATCCCGTCCGGGGGATGGAGAGTGGTAGGAGGTGGATCCTGTGGGAATCCTGGGCTCTGTGGTAGCAGCAGGCCTGGACCTGTGTAGGGAAGGGGGATGTTGAAGGCTTGGCCCTTCCTGGGCAGTAGGCCCAGCACCTGGCGCCAGTACTCCACAGCGTGACTCCCCCAGGCTGAGGCCTTACACCCTCCCTGTGAGAGTGAGCAGCCGCCCTGCACCCTCGGGTGCTGAGTTGCAGGACTCGGCTGGTTGGGCCAACCCAGCCCTTGGCATGTGGTGGATCCCAGCCAGCACTGCAGCAAGGGCTCACCCTGCTGGGCAGGGTCAGGGGATGTGGAGGGAAAGATTGATACAAACCGTGCCCCGCGCTCCTCTCCCCAGCTGACCTAGGAGCTTGCTCAGAATTCACCAAGAAGGCTGAGAGGGCTCCTTGGTGCTTCTGAGAACAGGTCGGGAGGGCGTCAACAAGCCAAGCACACAGGGAGCCCTGGCCATGCTGCTGTCACTTCAGCATCTGTGTTATCGTCCCTGCATGTGGAGCTGTGGCTGTGGTTGCATGCTCTCTTTCTTTCTCTTGTTGGATGGCTTCCAAATATCAATAATTAGAAACAAAAATAGTTGCTTAAGGGACGACCTCTGGTGTTTCCTTTTCTTGCTTAGCTCTTCCATGGCACACCTGAGAATTTCTTAGGCTATACTGGGAGCAGGGGGATGTTAGAGGAGGGAGAGATTGCCTCATTGCCATTGCCTCTAGCCAGTCATCCTTCTGTCTACGTAGTGTTCCTACATACACACACACACACCATTCACCCTTCTCCTTCCACCATGGAGCTGAACTAGAAGAAGGAGGAAACAGGATATTGTGTCCCAGGAAGACTGAGTTTGTATGCAGTGACTTGGAAAGTGTTTTAAGCAGTCTGATGCACTACCCTTTAAAGGCTGAAATGCTGCTTTGGGATGAGAATTAAGGGAAAACTCACAAGCTTGCAAATAGAGCCCACTTTTTCTGGATTTGGGATACAGTTGGCTGGATTATGCATTGAGTCAATTCAATTAGATCAACTCTCAGCTGAAGCCCTTTACCATTGTTCCTGTGTAACTCATCAGAAAGCTGGGGAACCTGTCCCCATTTAGACTGAGCCTTTGCTGGAGAGAGGAGCCTGCAGAGGGCCTCAGGTCAGCACAGACTGCAAGAAGGTTCAGAAAACGTTGGTTAACCACTGAGAACTTTCTGGGCTCTGAATTCATGATGGTGGCAGGCCTGGGGCTATTACTTTTCATATACTGCATAAAGTATTAAAACCTAAATGTCTAAATCTGGCTGGGCACAGTGGCTCACGCCTGTAATCCCAACACTTTTGGAGGCCAAGATGGGTGGATCACCTGAGGTCAGGAGTTTGAGACCAGCCTGACCAATATGGTGAAATCACATCTCTACTAAAAATACAAAAAAATTAGCCAAGCTTGCTGATGGGTGCCTGTAATCCCAGCTACTCGGGAGGCTGAGACAAGAGAATTGCTTGAACCCGGGAGGTGGAGGTTGCAGTGAGCCAAGATCACATCACCGCACTCCAGCCTGAGCGACAAGAGCAAAACTCCATCTCAAAAAAAAGAAAAAAAATCTAAATATGTGGACTTTGAACTCTGTTATAATTTTCTTTCTTTCTTTCTTTCTTTCTTTTTTGAGACGGAGTCTCACTGTCCCCCAGGCTGGAGTGCAGTGGTGTGATCTCGGCTCACTGCAAGCTCCACCTCCCGGGTTCCCGCCATTCTCCTGCCTCAGCCTCCTGAGTAGTTGGGACTACAGGCGCCTGCCACCACGCCCAGCTAATTTTTTGTATTTTTAGTAGAGACAGGGTTTCACTGTGTTAGCCAGGATGGTCTTGATCTCCTGACCTTGTGATCCACCTGCCTTGGCCTCCCAAAGTGCTGGGATTACAGGCGTGAGCCACCATGCCTGGCTCTGTTATAATTTTCATGTGCCTGCTCAAGAGCGATGGGGTGCAGAGTTTCCAAAGCCATCTTGCTTTTGTCATACTTTTTTTTTTTTTTTTTTTTTTTGAGACAGAATCTAGTTCTTGTCTCCCAGGCTGGAGTGCAATGGCATGATCTCGACTCACTGCAACCTTCACCTCCCAGGTTCAAGCAATTCTCCTACCTCAGCCTCCCAAGTAGCTGGGATTACAGGCACCTGCCACCACACCTGGCTTATTTTTGTATTTTTAGTAGAGATGGGGCTTCACCATGTTGGCCAGCCTGGTCTTGAACTCCTGACCTCAGGTGGTCTGCCTGTCTCAGCCTCCCAAAGTGCTGGGATTATAGGCATGAGCCACTGTGCCCGGCCTGTTATAATTTTTAAAACCCTCCTGACTGTGACATTCTAGAAGGGGAAGCAGGAGACTAGAAGGTAGTATAAAAAGAGAAAGGAGTTCAAGACTAGCCTGGGCAACATGGCAAAACCCCATCTCTACAAAAAAATACAAAAATTAACTGGGTGTGGTGGCATGTGCCTGTAATCCCAGCTACTTGGGAGGCTGAGGTGGGAGGATTGCTTGTTCAGGAGGTCGAGGCTGCAGGGAGCTGTGATGGTGCCATGGTGCCACTGCACTCCAGCCTGGGTGACAGAGCAAGACCCTGCCTCCAAAAAGAAAAAAAAGGAAAGAAAGAAAGGAAGGAAGGGCTAAGCAGGGTGTCATGAGCCTGTAATCCCAACTACTTGGAAGGATGAGGCAGCAGGATTACTTGAGTCCAGGAGTTCAAGACCAGCTTGGGCAACATAGTGAGACCTGGTCTCAAAAAAACGGAAAAAGGAAACAGGAACAAGGAAAGAGTAGGAAATGGAGAAAGAAGGAGAAAAAAAAAAAAAAAACAGGAAGAGTTGAGGGGTTAGAGGAGAAAAGCGACTCAGGAATTGGTCAGCCTGGCAGTTCTAGGCATATCTGGTCACATCGGAGGTCCCAGTGTCCCCAAATTTGCATATTGAAGTGGTTTGTTGAGCCCAAGATGCTTAGCACTCACTAGCAACTTGCACCTACCTCCCTTCAAGCTTCCAGCCAGTAGTGGCATTCAGATACGGGGGCTGCAATGGGGTCCTACTAGGGAAAGTTAGGTCTGGGGGTAGTAGCTGTCTGCTCTTTCTCTCCTCCCTGCCTTTCCTATTCGCAGCCTCCAGGCTTGCTCTTGTTTGCTAGTTCCAGTGTTAACGAAGAGTTGAGGCAGAAGGGGCAACGGGCCAGGGCCTGCTGACAGCCAAGAAGCCTGAAGAGAAGCTGCCTGGCTGTTGGCCTTTGGCTTCTTGCCCCTGATTCCTACTACCCAGCTTCCGTCTCCAGAACTGCCTCTGGAAAGGCAGGACCTGACTCCATCCAGCAGCCTTGCTGCCTGGCGGGAGAGGTTGCCCCCGCCTTCTCTGTGAGGCAGGCAGAGTCCCTGATTGTCTGCTTCTGGCAGTCGGGGGGCTCGTCTCAGGTTTTTTGGGGCCAGGGATTCTCAGGGTGGGGCTTGGGACCTCCGTGGCACTGTAGGGCTTTCCCAGGCCTTCTCAGGCTATCTCTATCCCTCTACCCCATCTTACTGAGCCTTTCTGCTATGTGGCCCCTGCCTGGCCTCCCACTTCCTTCCTCATTCAACACATACAGGGTGTGGGGGGCCAGCTCTTGCCAAGTACACACGTGGGTGCTCATGTGAGAGACCTTACATCTTCAGGCACACATGCTTGATACACGTGTGACCCCAAGCCTGTGAACGGGCTGTGCACCTGAGGCCTGCTTTGTCCAAATCACATTTCTTCTCCCCTCCTACACCCCTTCCTGGGGTATATGGAAGGGCTGCGGGATGGCCTGTGTCCCTGCCAGCCCTTTGTGGGTATGGCCAGAGATAGAGCTGGTATTTAGGGGCCTGGTTGGGGGGACAGGCTTCCAGGGAGTCCTTATGACTCTCATGGGGCTACAGAGATAGGCCCTCTTGGGTGGGGAAAAGGAGCAAGAACAGGTTGCCAGGAGAAAGGAGTGGAGGCAGGGCGAGGTGGCTCATGCCTGTAATCCCAGCGCTTTGGGAGGCAGATCACTTGAGCTCAAGAGTTTGAGACCAGCCTGGGCAACATGGCAATATCCTGTGTCTACAAAAAAAAAAAGATTAGCTGGCATGGTGGCACATGCTTGTGGTTCCAGCTACTAGGGAGGCTAAGGTGGGAGGATTGCTTGAGCCTGGGAAGTTGAGGCTGCACTGAGCCATGTTTGCACCACTGCACTCCCGCTGGGGTGACAGAGTGAGACCCTGTCTCAAAAAAAAAAAAAAAAAAGCAGTGGAGCCCTTGTGCTGTCTCTACCCAGCTCCCTCTGCTGGGTGACTGGAAGTCCTGGGTGGCCTGGAGGGCTCCTGGGGGAGCTGTGGTTTGGTGCTGAGCCTGTTGTCTGCTCATCCCCTCAGGTGTGTGGTTGTGTTGTTCAATCCCCGGAAACACAAACAGCACCACATCCTCAACAGTTCCAGGTAAATGGGCCGGGTCCTCAGGATGCCTCTTCCTTCTGGGAGCTATGAGAAGGGCACTATCTGGAGTTTCTGTGGCTCTGGGGGCTGGGACCTGGTTGGAGCGTAAGGTCAGATGCGGAAGTGCCACATGTGCCATTGGTGTCTGCTGGTCTCACCTTTTGAGAGGCTGGGAGGGGGCTAGGCTTAGGCCAGGATGCCAGTGCCCCTCTGAGCCTGCCCCATCTCTTGCAGGAAAACCATCACTGCCCTTGCCTTCTCCCCTGATGGCAAGTACTTGGTCACTGGAGAGGTGAGTGAGGAAGAGGGCTGGCAGTACTGTAAAGAGGGCAGGTGTCCTGGCCTCAGCAGAGAGCTGCGGTCCTAGGCCTGCTCTCACTTTGGCTTCTGAAACAGACACCAAATCCTGGTTTTCGCTATACCTTAAAACAGTGGTTCTCAAGCTTTAGTGTACATCAGAATCACTTGGAGGGCTTGTGAAAGCACACATCGCTAGGCTGGTCCTCAGAGTTTCTGCTTCTGTAGGTCTGGGGTGGGGCTCCGAAATGTGCATTTGTAAGAAATTCCAAGATAGTACTGATGCTGCTGGTCAGGGAAGGGTGCTTTGGAAACCACTGCCTTAACTATTCCTTACCCCCAGGGGCCCCCTGCTGGGCTCAGGAGGAACGCCTCTGTCCCGGCGGCAAATAGACCTGAGTGGTAGTGGCTCTCAATGCCGGCTGCCCATCAGAACCATTCAGGGAGCCTTGAATAACTAGAAGTACAGACGGGCACCCAGAGATGCTGACTAAACTCCGGGGCCACTTTCTCCCTGATAATCACTGTTGCTCTCAGATCTTTACCATATTTCCTCTGTACCCTGCCCTGACTTTTGGCTGGGAGAATGATGGTATCCAGTGACTGAGGAGGCGAGGGCCCCACTCTGGAAAACAAACGGGGGCTGTATGCCTATGGAGAACTCAAGAACTCACTTCCAGTTCTTGCCTCCCTGCAGAGTGGGCACATGCCCGCCGTGCGGGTTTGGGACGTGGCAGAGCGCAGCCAGGTGGCGGAGCTGCAGGAGCACAAGTATGGTGTGGCTTGTGTGGCTTTCTCTCCTAGCGCCAAGTACATCGTCTCTGTGGGCTACCAGCATGACATGATCGTCAACGTGTGGGCCTGGAAGGTGAGTGGCTGGGTGGGATGGCCTGGCAGCCTCACAGGGGTCAAGTGTCAGCTGGGGAGGCAAGAGACTGCTGGCCTGCATGGCTCCACTCCACCCCACTGAACCATTCTCATTCTGGAAAGTTATTTGAAGCAGAAAAGAGCAACCGTGTGGCCAAGCATGTTGGTAGAAGGAGCTAACTTTATGCCTTCAAGGACTTCTGCAGGAAATGAATCTTTTCAGCTCCTCTAGAAAGGGATTATTTCCCCACCCCTCTTTTTCTGGCCAGTAAATTCTGGAAAGAAACGCTTTTTCAAGTACAAATTCAAATTCTCCATTCTCTGAGTCACTGTCTTCTCAGCTCCAAGAGACAGGGCCTTGATTCTTCCTTTGGCATCCCCTCTAGAAAAACATTGTGGTGGCCTCCAACAAGGTGTCCAGTCGGGTGACAGCAGTGTCCTTCTCTGAGGATTGCAGCTACTTTGTCACTGCAGGCAACCGGCACATCAAATTCTGGTATCTCGATGACAGCAAGACCTCAAAGGTGAGGTGCTAAAGCTGGGAGTAGCCACCAAGTCCCCGGCCAGGACCTGCCCAGCCCACCCCGAGAGACTCTGCCCGACTTGGGCCTCTCTCTGCATTCCCAGCAGTCATGCAGAAGTTTTGGATGAGCCAGATGCTGTCTGGGCTGAGGAGTAGGCCCAAAGAGCAAGGGGGTGCTGGAGGCATCCCCTGTCCTCTCCTAGGGCCTGGTTTCCAGGGGCAGGCTCTGGGGTGGATAGGGGGGGTAACAGTGGTGTACCTCCACAGGTGAATGCCACTGTGCCCCTGCTGGGCCGCTCAGGGCTGCTGGGAGAGCTGCGGAACAACCTATTCACTGATGTGGCCTGTGGCAGAGGGAAGAAGGCAGACAGCACCTTCTGCATCACGTCCTCGGGGCTGCTGTGCGAGTTCAGTGATCGAAGGCTTTTGGACAAGTGGGTGGAGCTGAGGGTAAGTTCCTCCGTCCCCAGGGGTAGGGTCTACCCATGTCTCAGCTTAGGGGAGAACTAGTGCCCAGGGCTTCAGACTAGGGGCTGGGCCCTCATGCATACGGGAGATCCCAGGAGAGCGAAGCTTGGGAGAGCTAGAGCTTGGCCCAGTTCCAGCCCTTGGTGATCTGTGTAACTGCCTCCTCTCTGCTCTTTCTGTCTCTCTTTCCCCTGCTTTCCTCTTCTGCTCAGAACACAGACAGCTTCACAGTAAGTGGTGCCTGCACCCTCCTCTCTTTCTCATGCTGTTTCTTTCTCTTCACTGGGCTTTTCTTACCGGATCCTCTGGTGCCTAGAAGAATCCTCAATTCCTATCCCCTGGCTGGACAGGGCTGAGGGCTCAGAATAGAGCAGCTGGGCAGCTTTTCCCTTGCCCCTGCCTTGGCCGGTCCCTCCTCTTAGCAGGTGGCTGTTGACGGGCGGGGAGGAGAGAAGACTGAGTGGGCAGGTGGCCTTGCTGAGCTGAGCCACTCTGCCCACAGACCACAGTGGCCCACTGCATCTCTGTGAGCCAAGACTACATCTTCTGTGGCTGTGCTGATGGCACCGTGCGCCTTTTCAACCCCTCTAACCTGCACTTCCTTAGCACCTTGCCCCGACCCCATGCTCTGGGGACAGACATTGCCAGCATCACTGAGGCCAGGTGAGCTACGTGGGCCCCCCTTCCTCCATTCGTAGCCTTACCCCTGCCCAGTCTTTCTTGTCAGTGCCTCGGGGAGCAGGCGAAGAGTGTATTGATGCCCCAGAGATTACTGGGAACACCTCTTTAGACAGAAGAATTTGGGTTTATTGGTACTTGTTGCAACCAAGGAGACCCCACGCTGTGGAGAACTGTGGAGAGTCTCAGTAAGTGGGTGTTAGAAGGGGCATATGGGATTTGGGCTTGCGTTGGGTGATTTTAGGAGTAGTTCAAGGGATTGAAGTATTCTGGTTGGATGCTGTCAGGAACTAGGGGCAATTCTACAGTGGCACATCTTGTTAATTTATCTAAGAGGTGAAGGAAAGGTATGGGGCTAAAGCTGTATTTGGTCAAGAAGCCGCCAGCAGTCATGTAGATGGGAAAGGCGGTGTTCGGTCATTGTCGTGGTTTGTGTGGTGATCTTGTTTTTATCTGTGCACGGAGTAGTCTTGGTTTTGTTTTGCCCCATCACAGCCATAGAATTACCTTGTCTAACGTTGGTGTTCTGTGAAACTGTGTTCATCCGAACACCATGGCCCAGCAGCTAGCGCCGGGTCAGGTTCCTGCTGATGGCTAGTAGGGGCTCCTTTCTTCTCTCAAACAACTACTTCCAAACCTGCAGGTCCGGGAAGGGCTCCTCACGCCTGCTCCTTCCATTGTGGATTGGCTTCTCTTTTCAGTTCCTTCAGTCTCACTAGTGTGCCCTGTCCTCTCCCTACAGTCGCCTCTTCTCTGGAGTGGCCAATGCCAGGTATCCAGACACCATTGCCTTGACCTTTGATCCTACTAATCAGTGGCTGTCTTGTGTGTACAACGATCATAGCATTTATGTTTGGGATGTGAGGGACCCCAAGAAAGTGGGCAAGGTGTACTCGGCTCTGTATCATTCTTCCTGCGTCTGGAGTGTGGAGGTATGTGGGCTGGCTGGCTGGCTGGAGACTGGCCAGGTTGGCTGGGATACCATTTTGAGGACAGAAAGTAGGGATCCCCAAGTATAATCTTAGATTCCTGCTGCCTCCCTGTTTCTCCAGTGAATTCCCTGGGATAGATCCCGGGGACTGAATTTGAATGTTACAGGCTTCCCCAGTGTGCCCCATCCTTAGTTTTGCCTCGGTGATCTTGAACAAGTTATTGAATTTGACCAAGCCTCAGTTTCCTCAACTGTAAAATGGTGTACTTGCTTCACCTAATTGTTCTAAGAATACAATGAAATAATGTAAGTGGGAGGCATAGAAGAGTGCCTGATTTATAGTGGGTGCTTCCCCTTGGTCATAATGAAGAGTATATACTAGCTATGTATGGCCTGTGACAGGCACTGGACTAAGTCCTGGCCACCATTCCCTCTTTCGTCCCATTCCCTTTCATCTCCTTGGGTAGGCAGAGGACTGCTCCCGAATGGAGGTCTGATTGTGTTCCCTCGGCCCCTTCAGGTCTACCCTGAGGTGAAGGACAGTAACCAGGCCTGCCTGCCCCCCAGTTCCTTCATTACCTGCTCCTCAGACAACACCATCCGCCTATGGAATACAGAGAGCTCCGGGGTGCATGGCTCCACCCTCCACCGAAACATCCTCAGCAGTGTGAGCCCTGAGGCTGTGGGGCCCTGCTTCACCCTCAGTGCCCCCCTCCCCACAGCTTTTGCACGTTGTTATTGGGAACGGGTCCCTAGGCCTTGGCTTTCCAGCCTTCATTTGGCTGTGCTCTGTGGTCCAAGGGTTTGTTTTGCCCAGCTGTCTTGCCCCTTACCAGCTGTACTGGTCAGGCCTGCCTCATCTACCTCTTCTAACCTGTTCCACTAGGACCTCATTAAAATCATCTATGTGGATGGGAACACCCAGGCCCTGCTGGACACAGAGCTGCCTGGAGGAGACAAAGCAGATGCATCCCTGATGGATCCCCGCGTGGGCATCCGCTCGGTGTGTGTCAGCCCCAATGGACAGCATCTAGCATCAGGGGACCGTATGGGCACACTTAGGTAATGCCAGGCCCTGGGTGGGTACTGACTGCCACTCGTGGTGCAGAGTCGGGTGTTTAGAACTTTAGGGAGGGTTGGGCTCAAAAAGGTTGGGCAACAAGATACTTATTTACAAGGGAAAGGTAATAACTTTACAATGAGTAAACCTAGCAGAAATCATCTTCCCCAAGTGGTCAGGCCTAACATCCTCATGTCAACATCATGATGCCCGTAATAGGATGTACTAGGAAGAATGTGACATTGTTTCTGTGGTATTCTTACCAAAAATGCATAAACTCAATGTAGGCGTGAGAAAACATCCAACAAACTCAAATTGAGGTACATACCACAGAGTAACTGATCAGTACTCTTCAAAAGCATCAAGATCATGAAAAGTAAAGAAAGACTGGAGAACTGTTGCAGACCACAGAAATCTAAGGAGAAGTAACTAAATGCAATTTGGACTCTGGATAGGATCTGAAGTCAAGAAAAAGGACATAGCAGGAAAACTGGGGAAATTTGAATAAGTTTTCTAATTAATAGTATTATACCAACATAAATTTCCTAGTTTTGATAATTACACTATTGTTATGTAAGATGTTAACATTAGGGAAAGCTGGGTAAGGGAAATATGGAAGCGCTCTGTTCTTTCAGCAACTTTTCTCTAAGCCTAAAAGTTCACAAAAAGGAAAAAGGTAGGAGGAGAAAATGTAGAAGTGGGCGTGAGTCCTTCTTCCTGCGGCCTGGCCATTGCCTCTTCCCACCTCTCCTCATCTTTGCAGGGTGCACGAACTTCAGTCCCTGAGTGAAATGCTGAAGGTGGAGGCCCATGACTCTGAGATTCTGTGCCTGGAGTATTCTAAGCCAGACACAGGTCAGGAGAATGCCCGGAATGGCACAGGGCTCCTGCAGTCCTGCCGGTGCCACTTATATTTGTCCTGGCTCTTGGATGTGGGGTCGGTAATCTTTGGATCATTGTGTCTTTGCTGGTTTAGAGGAGGACAGTTCTGTCCTTGCTGTGTGGTTCACATGGCTTAGGGATATGGGGCTCAGTTCCCTTGGGGCTCTTTGCCAGGCCCAGATAAGGGCTGTTCAGGGCACTCATGGGCTGATGGAGTTCTTCCATCCCCAGGTCTGAAACTGCTAGCATCGGCGAGCCGGGACCGGCTGATCCACGTGCTGGATGCCGGGCGGGAGTACAGCCTACAGCAGACACTGGACGAACACTCATCCTCCATCACTGCTGTCAAGTTTGCAGGTGCAGGCAGGGTGAATGAGACACATCCTGCCACACTCACCCCTGCTGCCATCTGCCTCCCATCTCCATGAGAAGGGTCTGCCAGTCGTTGGGGAGTGTTGGACAGCAGCTGGGAGGCCTGGAACTGGTTGCGAAGATAGGTGGAACAGAGACTCTCAGTGCAGGGACTTGAGCCAACCAGGTTGGACTGAGGAGAGGGAGAAAGGAAAACCTGAGTTTCCAGGTTTAATTTAGTTGGTTTTCCCTGGCATGTAGAGTAGCTTGATGGGGGATCTCATGGAGGGAAGGTGGGAGACAGGCTGCTCCCATGTGTGAGAAGAGTGGGAACAGCTGGGCCTCCCTCCTTCATAGCCAGCGATGGGCAAGTCCGCATGATCAGCTGTGGAGCCGACAAGAGCATCTACTTCCGCACTGCGCAGAAGGTGAGGGCACTGGGCTTTCCTGAGAGGGGCGGGGCAGGGCAGGGTCTGCCATTCCCTGCCTAAGGTTACAAGAGGTGAAAGGAGGCGCAAGTAGGGCTCTTGGGGCCTGGTGAGGCATTTGGGTGTGGGCCTGCCCACATGCTCCACCCCTGCAGTCTGGAGATGGAGTGCAGTTCACACGGACACACCACGTGGTGCGGAAGACGACGCTCTATGACATGGATGTGGAGCCCAGCTGGAAGTACACGGCCATCGGCTGCCAGGACCGAAATATTCGGTGGGCGTCCCCTCCTCCGACTCTCTGCCCACGTTCCTTCATCGCCCTAGGGGGTCAGCTCTGTGCAGCTAAGTTCCCACATCTGTCGTTCTGTACAGGACTTTGTACCCCCTTGAGCCTACAATACTTTGCCTCACCCAAGAGGTGGTAGCCCATTTGCTGCTGCTGGTAGCTCCCAGAGAGTGTAGACTGGGAGCGAAAGCTGGCACTTCCATCCCCCAGGCGTGTTCCACCTTCACCGCCTCCTCACGTGAAAGAGACTGTGTTTCTTACAGGATATTTAACATCAGCAGCGGGAAGCAGAAGAAGCTGTTTAAAGGGTCACAGGGTGAGGATGGCACACTCATCAAGGTAAGGATCCAGGAGGGGGCACCGGATAGGGGATCGGGGACAGAGTGGTGCTGGATGGGAGGGACTGGTACATCCCGTGTCCTCCAGCTGCACACCCTGCTCCTCAGGTGCAGACAGACCCCTCAGGGATCTACATTGCCACCAGCTGTTCCGACAAGAATCTCTCCATTTTTGACTTCTCCTCAGGCGAGTGTGTGGCCACCATGTTTGGCCACTCAGGTGAGTGTAGTCCTGAATACCTGAGTAGAAGCTGATACCTGCGTAAACCTGAGTGAGTTCTACCCCTGAAACTTCACTCTTCTGTTAGTTTCTTGGGACCCGCAGAGCTACCTACCCCTACCCTGCAGCCAACCCCCGTGTCCACTGTTGGGACGGAGAGGACTTGGTTGGGAATTTAAGGTGGCTTATAGGCTGTATTCTTTGTTCTTCACAGAGATTGTCACTGGCATGAAATTTAGTAATGATTGCAAACATCTCATCTCTGTGTCTGGGGACAGGTGAGCAGAAGCCAGCTTCCCTGAGAGGCAGATTCTTACTCTGCCACAGCACCCTGCCCTCCCCTCTCTTCATTTTAGTGATGTCTCTGGGAAGTGGGGTTAACAGGAATATCTCTTGGCTGTGCCTGACCTGAAGTGGAGGGTGGCTCTGGTCTCCTTGCCAACCATGGATAAGGGGAACGAATGGCACTGCCCCCTTCAGAGTTCTGCCCACCCCCGCTTCAGCCAACTGTGTGGCTTTACCCTAGCTGCATATTTGTGTGGCGCCTGAGCTCTGAGATGACCATCAGCATGAGGCAGCGTCTGGCCGAGCTGCGCCAGCATCAGCGGGGCGGCAAGCAGCAAGGACCATCCTCTCCCCAAAGGGCTTCTGGACCCAACCGGTGAGAACAGAATGTGGGCAAGTGATGGGTGGGTGTGCAGATGGTTTGCTGGGAGCTTACCGCACTTCCTCCATGCTCTGGGCCTGCCGTTCACAACTCTGTCTCCCAAGACCTTACCTCTCACACAAGGATCCATGATGTCAGCCTCTTCCCCCTGTTGAGTCTCCTCTCCCCCCACTGAATCTTGTCTTCCCCGCCTTTGAGTCTCCTCTTCCTTCTTCCCCCATTAAGCCTCCTCTCCCCCTGTTGAGTCCCCTATCCCCATGCCCTTCCTTGTCTCGGACTCAGGCACCAGGCCCCATCGATGCTGTCTCCTGGACCTGCTCTCTCATCAGACAGTGACAAGGAGGGAGAAGATGAGGGGACTGAAGAAGAACTTCCAGCACTGCCCGTCCTTGCCAAGAATACCAAGAAAGCACTGGGTCCGTGGCAGTTGGGTGTGGGGGCAGATAGTCCCTCGTTGGTATAATGGCTAGATATGGTTTTTCTGGGACTCTGGGGCGAGAGCGGTGTGAGCTGAGGAAACTGAGGCATCATTGTGGCCACACAGGGTATGGGTTGATGGGGCCAGGGCTCCAGGGGTGGGTGGGCAGGAGACACCTGCCCTGACTGCCTGTTTCTGTCTAGCCTCGGTCCCCAGCCCTGCCTTGCCCCGAAGCCTGTCCCACTGGGAGATGAGTCGGGTGAGTCACCATTGTTAAAATGTTCTTCCAAGGTTAGAGGAGGCAAAGGAAGGTGTGAGAACGGGGCTTTCTGGGCCTGGTAGGGGTATTGGGGCATGGGGTCTGCCCACATGCTGCACTCCTGTATCCAAGGAAGGCCTTGTCAGGGAAGTTGAAGCAGCTGGGCCAGTCCTGGGTACGGGGGTGAAGAAAGCCCAGGTATTTCCTTCTTGTGGACCAGATGAGGTGGATGGAACACAGAGTTAGTCAGCACTGGGGAGGTGTGGCACTTATTCAGCTGCCTGGTGCCTGGAAGTAAATATCATCAGAGAACAGCTCAAGGTGGAGAGGACAAAGGGCCTCTAAGCCAGATAGAACTAAAGTGCAGGAAATCAAGGATCCAAAGAGCGGAGATCTGGAGAAACAGTAGTTCTAAAGACCCCGGTTAGGAGGTAAGCAGAGAACTTCCAGAATAGTTAGAGGGAAAAGGCCATGAGGGGACCCATAACTGAGTGACTGCTCTGGGGTGGCCAGAGGGGGATCAAGGTTCAGAGCAGATCCCCAAGCACCAGTACCTTCCGTTGTCAGCAACAGTTTCACAGAGTGATGATGCTCTGATGTCTCTGGAGCATCCTGACCGTCCAGGGGTCTCAGGCCTGGGCTATAGGTTTGTCCTTGGTGCTGTGAAGGGACTTTGGGGCCCCCAGCCATTGGAGTGATTAGGGTAGAGAGGCAAAAGTGAGGTAGAGAGGCAAAAGGAGTGGTTGGGGTAGACAGGCAGAAGTGGCCTTTGCCCTTGGCTGGGTTTCTTGGAGGACTCTTGGTCGTAAGTGGTTGCTGGTGGGGCCGTCCTCAGAGCAGGAGACTTTGAGAGACCTTTGAGGCGTCCATGATACCAGGTGAAGGCTGAGACTAGAGGTTCATGTGCCTGAGGATGTGGAGTGCAGCTAAGAGCATGAACTCTGGAGCCAGACTAACCTGCAGGCCACTTCCTGTCTGTGGGATGCGGCCTGGTCACTTAAGCCCCCTGCGCTTCAGTCTCCTCATCTGTAAAACAAGGATTATACTAGTGCCTGTTTCAAAAGGTTGCTGTGAGGATGAAGTAAGCTAATATGTGTAGTGTGCCAGGCACATAGTAAGGGATATGTGGATATTTGTTGATCTTACTGTGTGGTGGTGGTTGTTACTCCTCCCCCACACCCTGCCTCCCACCAGGCACAGGAGTCCGTGGGGTTCCTGGACCCAGCTCCTGCAGCCAACCCAGGACCCAGAAGAAGGGGGCGCTGGGCTCAGCCAGGTGTGGAGCTGAGCGTTCGATCCATGCTGGACCTACGGCAGCTGGAAACGCTGGCTCCAAGCCCACGGGGCCCTAGCCAGGAGTCGCTGCCCACCATCTCATCTGGTCCCAGGAAGCATGGGCAGCAGGCCCTTGAGACTTCACTCACTAGCCAGGTGAGCCCGCTTTCTCCCAGCTCTCCAGAGAGCTCCAAGGGGCCTTAGGCAGCCTTTGCCACTAGCTGGGACCTGAGCACTGGTCCAGCTATGCTTGCTCTGCCCCTGTGGCACATGGGTAACCTGAACTGCAAAGCCAGGATGAGGCTGGCTGGGCCGTATGGTTTGGTCATCAGGGTAGGCAGGGGAGGGGTTGGGGTAGAGAGGCAAAAGTGGCCTTTGTCCTGGGCTGGGTTTCTTGGAGGACTCTTGGTATTAAGTGGTAGCTGGAGGTTGGCGGCCCAGAGTGCTAATATAGTTCATCCAGAAGCTCACATCAGCAGCTGGAGCCCAGCCTGGCTTCTTGGTGTCTGTCCTTCAGCTCCCCCTAGAATTAGTGCACAGCACATCTTTACTCACCTCCACCTCTTCTCCATGGGGAGGGTTGGCCCCCAGGATACTCAGGGCTTAACCACCAGCTACCACTGCCTCATCTGCCACCTCTTCTCACGCCAGTTGCTCTGGTAACGTCCCTTTGCCTGTTCCCAGAATGAAAAGTCCCCTCGGCCTCAGGCTTCCCAACCCTGTGCCTGTCCCCGTATTATCCGATTATTGTCACAAGAGGAAGGGGTCTTTGCCCAAGATCTGGAACCTGCACCCGTTGAAGATGGTATTGTCTACCCAGAGCCGAGTGACAGCCCCACCATGGATACCAGGTAAGGATCCTGCCCTGGCCAGACCTCGTGGGCTGTGCAGCACCCCCGTCTTCCCCTCCCTGTGAGTGTTCTTTAGTTGAGGGAGGGTTGGCCCCCGGGATACTCAGGGCTTTCCTTCTAGCTCACCACTGCCTCATCCCTCACCCTGATCACAGGCAGGAGTCCAGCAGGGCTGCTGCCCACCTCTGCTCACTGCCTTTTCTTCTCCCTGCTGGAATCCTGGCAGTGAGTTCCAGGTGCAGGCTCCAGCCCGGGGAACTCTGGGAAGAGTGTACCCAGGCAGCAGAAGCTCAGAAAAGCACAGCCCTGACAGTGCCTGCTCTGTGGATTACAGCAGCAGCTGCCTTTCCAGCCCCGAGCACCCCACTGAAGGTGAGGCTGCAGCCTGGAGGGAGGGGTCATGGTGGGTGGGGCCTGGAGGTGGGTGGGGAGGCTCTGGCAACAGATGGGTGCAGTGTAATGCCTCTCTCCCCTCCCCACACCCAGACTCTGAGAGCACGGAGCCCCTCAGTGTGGATGGCATCTCTTCAGACCTTGAAGAGCCAGCTGAGGGTGATGAAGAAGAGGAGGAAGAGGAGGGAGGCATGGGCCCCTATGGGCTGCAGGAGGGCAGCCCCCAGACTCCAGACCAGGAGCAGTTTCTGAAACAGCACTTTGAGACTCTGGCCAATGGAGCTGCTCCAGGTGTGGTCAGAGGGCCAGCATTTAGTGCCTGCAATTTGCCCTTCTCCCCTCCTTGCCTACCTGAGAGGAGGGTCCCAGGGTATAGGCAGTGGCTGGGGGTCTCAGGGAGGCAAAATCTGTGTCAAGGGCTTGATTTCTGCCCCAATTCATGATTTCTCTGACCCTGGTAGGGGCCCCAGTGCAGGTGCCAGAGAGGTCAGAGTCTCGGAGCATCTCTTCACGATACCTGTTGCAAGTACAGACCCGCCCACTCAGGTACAGAGGCCCCTCCCCCCAGCAGCAGCTCCAGCTCTCCTGGCCTCCCAGGGCTGCTGCCCTCTCCTCCAGTGTTCTCTCTCCATGCCTGGGGTGTTTAGCACTCCCAGTTTTGGGCTAACTTGGCCTTTTCCCAGCCCTGTCTGGCTTTGTGCTTGTCCTTCTCTCCTAGTGCCCTGGTGCTATCAGTTTTTTGCCATTTTGGCAGGGAGGAGCATGGAGCCTTCTCTGTTTCTTCTTTCACATTTCCTCCCTATAGGGAACCATCCCCTTCCTCCTCAAGCCTGGCACTGATGTTGAGACCAGCCCAGGTGCCACAGGCATCTGGTGAGCAGCCGAGAGGCAATGGTGCCAGTCCCCCTGGAGCACCCCCGGAGGTAGAACCGTCCTCCGGCAATCCTAGCCCCCAGCAGGCAGCCTCTGTGCTGTTGCCACGATGCCGTCTCAACTCTGACAGCAGCTGGGCTCCCAAGAGAGTGGCCACAGCCAGCCCCTTATCTGGACTCCAGAAGGCCCAGTCTGTGCACAGTCTGGTGCCACAGGGTGAGGAGCCTGCTGGGCTCAGGGCTGGGGTGTAGGGTGTGTGGAACACATGTACATGCTGGAGGAGGGAGGGCCTAGTGTGGCCCTGATGTGTCACTGTGCTGGCCACTGGGTGTCCCTTAATGGGCATGTGGAGGGGAACAGCAGCTCTTTGAGATTGGGCATTGGCATCTGGGATGCCTTCCTCGCCACCTGACCTGCGTATACCTCTGTCTCCTTTGCAGAAAGAGTTGAGGCTGGTCTACAGGCCCCTTCACCAGGCCCACTGCTCTCTCAGGAGATGGAAGCTCAGGATGGTCTGGGCTCCCTGCCCCTAGCTGATGGTCCTCCGTCTCGGCCTCACTCCTATCAGAACCCCACCACCAGTTCCATGGCCAAGATATCCCGCAGTATCTCTGTTGGGGAGAACCTGGGCCTGGTGGCTGAACCTCAAGCTCCTGCCCCCATCCGAGTCTCACCACTCAGCAAGCTGGCCCTGCCCAGCCGGGCTCACCTGGTCCTGGACATCCCCAAACCACTGCCTGACCGTCCTACCCTGGCTGCATTCTCTCCTGTCACCAAAGGCCGGACCCCTGGCGAGGCAGAAAAGCCTGGCTTCCCATTGGGCCTAGGAAAAGCTCACAGTACAACTGAGAGATGGGCCTGTTTGGGGGAGGGTACCACTCCCAAGCCTAGGACAGAGTGCCAGGCTCATCCTGGGCCCAGCAGCCCCTGTGCCCAGCAACTGCCAGTCAGCAGCCTCCTCCGAGGCCCTGAAAACTTGCCGGCCCCACCCCCTGAGAAGACTCCCAACCCCATGGAATGCACCAAGCCAGGGGCAGCCCTAAGCCAGGACTCAGGTGTGCACAGCTCCCCAGCTCTTATCTCCTGCCCCATCCTTTCTCTCCCGTCTCTGTTGGCCGCTCTCTGGCTCCATCTCATTTCTGTGGGTTCAGCTTCTGGTGTTTCTCGGCCTCTCTGCTCCTGTCTCAGGTCCATAAGTCACACCCCTGATGGTGAGACCCTCCTGCTAACCTTCATGATTTCCTTCTGACCCACTTGCCCATTCAGTGGCTTCTGAACTTGGGGCTGGCCCTCTCCTCTGGACCTTGTTTGTGTGGTGTTGGGGAGGCCATTGGAAGAGAAGGCAAGAGGAAGGGACTGAGGGCAAGTTGGGGGTGCAATGCTGAGGGCTAGGTCTCTCCTGCTCTGAGTGTCTTGGGTGCGGAGGCCTGAAAGGGCTGCATGTTGGGTCTCACTGAGCCATATCCGTCTCTTTCAGAGCCAGCGGTAAGCCTGGAGCAGTGTGAGCAGCTGGTGGCAGAGCTCCGCGGTAGCGTGCGCCAGGCCGTGCGGCTCTACCACTCGGTGGGTGTTAGGTGCCCCCCGGCAGGAGGGTGAGCACATCAGTAGTGCTGGGTGTTTCAGATAGCCATGTCCAGAATGGCATACTAAGGCTGTTACGCTGACAGGGTGGAACACTCAAGAGCATCTTGGGCAGCATAGGTGAGGGGATTAGAGGCCAGGCTAGCCTCTTGAACCAGGCACCTGCGGTCATTTCTGGTTAAGAGCTGGAGACTTCCCTCAGGAGGTGAGGCCTGGAGAGACCACATCTCCTAGTTGGCTCAGGACAATCCCAGTTTATGTTGTCCCAGTGTAATTATTAATGGCATCCTTTTTCATATCCACGGTTTGGCCCCCTTAGACATAGGGGACAGTCCAAGAAGGCCCAAACTTTGAAAGAGAAAGCAGATTCTGCCAGAGTTGTCATAAGGAGTTGTTTGTAAGATGTAGATGGTTCTGCAATCCGATGGGATCCACTTTGGGGATCACCCCCAGAATCTGCCGCATCCCATGTCCCCTGGCCATACACGCTGATCTTGGCAGGTAGGGTTCCCAGCTAGTCCCTTCTTCTGAGGCAGGCTGGACCGAGGTGGGGCTTCTCCCTTTTATATGTCTGCTGACAGGCTCCCCCACCTCACTTCTGGGGGTCCTGTTTCAGGTGGCTGGCTGCAAGATGCCCTCAGCAGAGCACAGTCGGATCGCCCAGCTCCTCAGAGACACCTTCTCTTCAGTGCGACAGGAGCTGGAAGCCCTGGCTGGGGCAGTGCCGTCCAGCCCAGGCGGCAGCCCTGGGGCTGTGGGAGCCGAGCAGACACAGGCCCTGCTGGAGCAATACTCGGAACTGTTGCTTCGAGCCGTGGAACGGCGCATGGAACGCAAACTCTGAGTTCCGGAAGCCTGTCCCAAGTGAATGAATGCCTCAGCGATTCCAAACTGCAGCCCCTCTGCCACTCACCAAAATGCACGGGGCTGTTTGGATTGGAAAGCAGGGAGCAGTGTTCAGAGGCAAAGCAGCCTTCCCAGCCGCTCCTCATAGGGCGCCTGTATTTATTAATTTATTTCCCTGACTGTTGCCTCACTTCCTTGGAACTCCTGCCTCCACAGCCCCTCCAGTGGCAGGGACAGGTCTTGGGTCTTTGTCATCTTGGTGCTGTGAGAGGTAGGAGGGCAGCTTGCCCCATCTCGGAATCTGGGAAGGGCTGGCCCTCTCTTAGAAGCCATTTGAAATTTCTGCAGGGATCAGCTCCCTGGGGTGGAGCATACACAGGGTACTCTGGGGTCGAGGTGAGGTGATGTGGTGTTCAGGGCCCTTCAGCCAACTGTGGGCCTTCACTTCTACCTCCACTTCCCCTCTCACACCAGCTGCACTCCCCTGGCTGCCAGAGCAGGGTGGTTTCCCCCAATACCTGGCAGCTCAGAAAGGCAGAGCCGTCAGGCCCTCCAGGGTGTCCCCAGCCATCAGGAGACTTGAATTGGTATTAGGACCTGAGCCCCCACATTCCACTCCTATTCTCCCTCCAAGAGGGGCCCAGCATTGTCTTTCCCTGTGACCCCTTTCTCTCCTGGCCAGAACTTGAGCCAGCTGTGGGATGTTGCTGCGGGACAGTAAGCCCTCACCTGGGCAAACATGAAGCTCTGGCCTCCTTTCCTCAGCCCCTTGTTCTTCCCTGTTCTCCAGCCTTGGACCCCAGCCGGCTGCTGGAGCCCAGAGGCCACCTTCTCCCTGCATCCTGAGTGATGCTCAGTCAGAAGCCTGTGTTGGAACGTCCTTCGTTTACAGGGCGCTGGCCCACCTCCTGAGGACCTCGGCCACAGATGAGATCACACGCATGCATGTGCACACACGTACACACACACACACACACACACACCCCGCTACCTGCACAGCATGCAGTTGGGTGTTGGTTGCTAGAGTATCCGGCTGGCGGCTGTGTGCCTGGTTTGCTCACATCCTGCCTCAGCTTCACCACCCTGGCTTATGTGGATCACATATCAGGGAGCAGAAAAGGGGCGCAGCACACTAAGTGAACCCAGATTCTGGATTCTTGGTGTCCACAGCCTAGCTGATAGGAGATGGCCCACAGGACACCTGGTTGAGGTAGAAGGAGCCTCCTCAAAGGCAGTGCTGGGCACCCACGGGTGTGCTGGATGCTGTGAGAGGAGGGAGGTGCCAGGGCCAAAGGAGACACTAGAAAAGTGGTAGATGGGACAGATAAGTGGCAGAGGTGAGGGGATAGGGTACAATGTAAAAGGGCAGTAATAGGTGTGAGGGGAAGGAGATAGGGGAGCGTAGGAGGTAGAGTGGGACCAAGTTGTGAGGCTGTTAAAGAGTTGAGGAAAGGTGTCTGTGGGCCTTGCTGCTCCCCTCTGCTCCAGGTAAGTCAGAGCAGCTTTACCACAGCTTCAGGCCACAAGAGCCCCTTCACCCGCGCTGCTGTGCGGTAGGCAGAAGCTTATAAATAAATGGGTTCTGGACCAGGTGTGATGGCCCACGCCTTTAATCCCAGCACTTACGGAGACCAAGGCCGGCAGATCACGAGGTCAGGTGATAGAGACAGCCTGGCCAACATGGTGAAACCCTGTCTCTACTAAAAATGCAAAACTTAGCTGGGCCTGGTGGCATGCGCCTGTAATCCCAGCTACTTGGGTGGCTGGGGCAGGAGAATCACTTGAATCCTGGAGGTGGAGGTTGCAGTGAGCCGTGATCGCGCCATTGCACTCCAGCCTGGGTGACAAAGAGAGACGCCATCTCAAAAAAAAAAAAAAGAAATGGGTTCTGAAGGGTGCCCAGCTCCGGGACATCAGCCTGAGTGCGCTTGAGCTGCTCCAAACCTGGCCATTCCCCACTCCTCTAGCACCGCCACCCGCATGGCCCCGGAACTCCCGCTGCGCGCCGACCTCCCACACCAGCCGTGCCCACCGCAGGTGGGACTCAGGTTCGCCCTCTGGGCCAGGTCCTTCACGAGGAGGGAGCTTCCCTCCGCCTGATGTTTGTGAGAACGTGGCCGCCCTTTTCCTGCCCTCTGCCCCATGTGGGTGAGGGGCGTCGTGGCCTGGCCGGCGCCCCGTCCCCTTCTGCATGTCTGAGGCCACCGGCAACCGCCGCCCAACTCCAGATTCGCCCCCGCCCAGTTTTGAAAGCCCCTTATTTATAACTTTTCTACTTTGTGCAGGTCGCGGCGCTTCCCGCCGCCTGTTCGGCTGCACGGGGCGGGGGGCTGTTTTTAACGTGCCCGTTTGTACTGATGTATGAACTTGTTAATAAACACAATTGTTTGTTAATCCTGGGATGCCGGCCAGTGGGTGGGGCAGGCGGAAGCAGGCGCCGCTGCTCGCTCCACCGCTTCGGTGGCGGAACCGGCTGTGCTACCAGGGCAGGACGGGGCGGGTTGCTGGGGGTGTGGCCTGCGGCGGGGGCCTCGGGAAGGGCGGGGCGAGGGTCTGGGGGGTGTGGCCTGCGGCGGGACGTCGGGTTGAGGCGGGGTCTCGGCCAGCTCAGACGCAGCCATGGCGGAGGCGGTTTTGGACGCCGTGAGGAGGGAGTTACGAGAATTCCCGGCCGCTGCAAGGGGTGAGTGGGCTCTGCAAGAGGCTGCGGCGATCTCCGAACATGGGAGGGGCCCTGGGATGCCGCTGACACCGGGGACTCGGAACCTCGCGTGTGCGACTGGCCTAAGGCCCCGCTCGGGTTGCTCTTCTGTCACAACCCGCTTCCCTCCCCGAGTGTTCGCGCACTCCCGCGGCTTCCTGGGTGACTGTTCATGTCATTCCCGAGGCCCGGTGCCGTCTTGACCGTGGTCGTGGCGAAGCCCTGTGTTTCCCACAGTCTTGAGCAGTTTGCTGGTACCCTTGTTGAAAGCGCATCAAAGGCACACAGGTGGTGGCCGGATTTCTCCCCCACGTGCCCCACCTCCGGCCCCAACTCCCCTCTCCCACTTCGGGAGGACTGCAGGCTGACCAAATGGTCCCTGGCTCTTCCCCTGCTGAGTTTTTATTCCTTTTCTTTCTTCCTCTCTTCTCTTCTTTTTTCTATTTTTAAATGATTTCTTCCCACTGAACAGCAACACAGGCACATGTATATGTGATGGGTATGTAATATATAATGGTATGCAATGTAAATGAAGCAAGGTTCCCTCCCAGCCCCAGTTTGCATTCTTCCAGAAAGATTGTTTATATCTGTGCACACATGACTTTTTACACTTTTTTTGTACAAATAGTAGCCTGCTAAACATACTCTTCTGCACCATGTATCTTGGAGATCATTTCACATTCCTCTACCTCAGTCTTTTTCACTTACTCATTTAGGTCATGTCCAGTCTGTTGTTTTTAATAATGCTGCAACGAATGCTTTGAGTATTGATTTAACAAATACTTATTCAGCGTCTCTGTGTGCCAGGTTCTGTTCACTGTGTTTGAGATACATCACTGAACAAAACAAATCTCTCTCCTTTACATTCTGTGCCCTGTTACATTCTAAGTGAGAAGGTGAACAGTTAATCACAGGTGTACTGAATGAGTAAGTTGTAGAGTAGAAGTAGGTTAGAAGGCAAGTGCAGGCAAAGCCCTTGGTGGGAGTGTGCCCGATGTGTTCAGGAAGCAGTGAAGAAGCCAGTCTGCAGGAGCAGGGTCTTTGTGCACATGTGTGAGTATTTTTATTGGTTAAATTCTTTATATATATATTTTTTGAGACAGGGTCTTACTCTGTCAGCCAAGCTGGAGTGCAGTGGCACAATCAGAGCTCGCTGCACCTCGACCTCTCAGGTTCAAGAGATCCTCCTGCTTCAGCGCCTGGGAGTAGCTGAGACTATAGGCATGCACCACCATGCCTGGTTAATTTTTTTGAATTTTAGTAGAGACCAGGTGGTCTCAAATTCCTAGGCTCAAGCAATCCTTCCACCTCGGAATTCCAAAGTTTCGGAACACCGTGGAACGCATAAGCTGCTGCTCCCAGCCTTGTTAGTTAAATTCTTAGTAGAGTTATGGGGTCAAAGGAATTGTTTGGATCCCTTTTGAAATTTTCTCACTTTGAAGCCCCAGGAGAGAAAAGCAGCCATTCTCTAAAAATGGTGAGCAAGTAAAATCCCTAATTGCAGAAGTCCAAAGGGTGAAAAAATGGCAGTTTCCACGTATTTCCAGAATCCCAGGCTGTGTTCAGTACTCACGCCTGTAATCTTAGCACTTCAGGAGGCCAAGGTGATGTAGCAGGATGAGCCGCAGACAAAACTCCTCAGACACCGGATTAAAGAAAGAAGAGGTTTTTTATTCGGCCGGGAGCATCGGCAGACTCGTGTCTTAAGAACCGAGCTCCAGCCGGGCGCAGTGGCTCAAGCCTGTAATCCCAGCACTTTGGGAGGCCGAGACGGGCGGATCACGAGGTCAGGAGATCGAGACCATCCTGGCTAACACGGTGAAACCCCGTCTCTACTAAAAATTACAAAAAACTAGCCGGGCGAGGTGGCGGGCGCCTGTAGTCCCAGCTACTCGGGAGGCTGAGGCAGGAGAATGGCGTGAACCCGGGAGGCGGAGCTTGCAGTGAGCCGAGATCTGGCCACTGCACTCCAGCCTGGGTGACAGAGCGAGACTCTGCCTCAAAAAAAAAAAAAAAAAAAAAGAACCGAGCTCCTTGAAAAAGAAATACTTGGCCTTTTTAAAGGCTTACAACTTTAAGGGGTCCACGTGAAAGGGTCGTGATAAACTGAGCAAGCGTGGGAAACGTGACTGGGGCTGACATGCATCAGCTAACAGAACAGAAAGTTTTACAATGCTTTTTTCATACAGTGTCTGGAACTTACAGATAACACAAGTAGTTTAGACCAGGGGTTGATGTTATTATTACTTTGTTTAACTCCTAGGGCCGGGTGGTGGTGCCAAGGTTGTCTGGCTATTTATCTTACTTTTGTTTCTTTCTCTCTTTTCTCCTGTCTTGTGAACTAGGCAAGGTGGGGGTAGGAAGGCAGCAGAATAGTAGTGGTCTCCTTCCTTAGTGAGAGGATCTCTTGAGGCCAGGAGTTCAAGACCAGCCTGGGCAACATAGTGAGACACCATCATGTGTGGTGGCATGTGCCTGTAGTCCCACCTGTTCAGGAGGCTGAGGCAAGAGGATTGCTTGAGTCTGGTAGTTTTGATGACAGTGGCGGCAGTCGAGTGGATGCTGTCATCATGCTGGCTGCAGTGGGGAGGCACGAGTCGGGCAGCAGAAGCGGCTCTGGGAGTGGCAGTGGTAGTAGTGAGTCCCCTGTTCCCTGCATCCCTGAGGCAGCCGACTGCACCACCCCCACCCTCACACAGCTGGGCAGGACCTGCTCTTAAGCCCAGACCCTCTGCTGCAGCCTCAACCTCGCTCCCCGCCATATCCCAGAAGCCCACGAGCACCCTGCCAAAGGTGCAGCCGGGACTTGTAGGGCCAGCCCCAGGACCATCAGGCTTATTTGTGTGGGGTGGTCAGGGCTGCCGTGCCATCTGCACCTTGCCCGCTGCCACTGTGGGGAAAATGCAAAGAGGAGGTGCAGCTGGGCCGCATGCTCCACAGAGCTGGCAGGAACTGGAGACAAGTGGGAGCCCCACCCCTTCCAAGTGGTAGAGTGGGAGCTCCCTAGGCACAATTGCAACCACCCAAGCCAGGGCTGCAAATCAGGTACCCCTGTGCTCTTGGGAGCCAGGAGCAGGCAGAAGCCCCACCCTCCTGGCTGCAGCTGCAGCTGTGGGGCCAGGCATCTCTGCACTCTTGGGGGCCCAGGAAGGCCCCTTTCTGCTGACACAGGCTCGGAAGTGCCTGATCCTGCTGTCTGGCTTTCCCCACTGTCAGCACCTGATCTGATCATGGAGCAAAGTTGAGGCCGAACCTGGGTGCTGCTGCGGCTTGGCTGGGTGTGTGAATGCTCTGGGCAGTGCTGACACACCAGCCCCCTACCACCTTGGCCCCCTCCGGCCTTTGGGTGCCAACGAGCATGGGAGGGAAGCCAAGAGGGGCTGAGGGCAGCTCAGTGCTTGCCTGCAGGCGCCCCTTGGCACAAACAGCCTGGGTGCCATGAATGGTGGCAAGAGGCAGATGGGTCCCGGGTGAAGCCTGACCTTCAAGCCAGGGAAGGCCTGAAGCCTGGGGGCTGGGCTGCGGGTCCCATGGACTGGAATGGGAAATTTTGATGCTTTTTCTGGCCCACCCATGGCTGCCCATGGACCAATAGGCATGTACTTCCTCCCCTCTGAGGGCCATAAAAAGCCCCTGACTCAGCCAGACCAGAAGAGACAATGGGACGACCAGCTGCAGGAAGGAGCTGCCCTCTCTGCTGAGAGCTGGAGAGACTCGGCAACCTGCCCACAGACAGGAGCCACTCTAGCCAGGGAAGCAAGCAGGCAAGCCAGCTCTTTCTTTTCCAGTACTCCTGGGCCCAGTGGGGTCTTCTCACTCAGTTACAATTTTTGATCTAAGAACATTCACTTTCCAACTGATTGCAAAGTAAAGGTGACTGGCATGGTGTGGCCACGAGAGATGCAGCATAAGCTCAGAGGTGAACATCAGTGCCGGGACCATTTGGAGCAGGATGTGGTAACCACCAAATGGAGACCAAGGCCTTCTGGCTCGACCTAGAGCACGGATGTAGCAAAGCGAAGTCCTGCAGAGGAGCCATCCTCTCTGCTGAGAGCTGAACACTCGTGGGGATACCCTGGCTGCGGAGAGGAGCTGCCCACTGTGGGTCTCCTCTGAGCTGTTCTATGGCTCAGTAAAGCTCCTCTTTGTCTTGTTAACCCTCTACTTGTCTGTATGTACTTCATTCTTCCTGGATGCAGGACAAGAACTGGGGACGTGCTGAATGGCGGGGCTCAAAGAGCTGTAACATGAAGAGGGCTGAACCATGCGTCTTGCTCGCCACATGGTGGGTGACAAGAAGGAAAGAAGAGCTGCAGCCCTTTGGGGAGCCCAGACCCAGGAGCTCCCCAAGCTGGGGTTCTGACATCCTCTTTAGGGCTCTGCGGTTCCTGGTATCTCCAAGCTTCCAAGCACCACCATGTTTCCTAGTGTCAGCTGTGGAAGCTACTTATGGTATACTTGGTCTAACTGCAGCCTTGCAGGAAACCAGCGCCCATGTTGGCACCTGGAGCTGCCTGCCCCACCGCAGCTCACATACCTGGCTGTGCACAGTGGCCAGACTCCACACTCATTGGCTCACACACACCTCGCCGCCCCACTCGCCCTTGGCAGGTGTGGGATACAGGTTGGTGGCATGAGCCGAGCACAGCCTGCAGGGATGAGTGGGCCCAATGGGCCTGAGCAAAACGGGCAAAGGCATCACTGGCCACAGAGGTTTCCAGCTGGCAAAGCAACACCCCAAAGGTCCGGTGACAGTTTGCGGCTGTGGTGAGCCATTATTGCATCACTGCACTTCAGCCTGGGCAACAGAGCAAGATGCTGTCTCAAAAGAATCTCAGCGAGTACAACAGGGAGATGTACTGAGCCTCAGACCACTGTCTCCCAAGGTGACTGCTTGGATGGGCTGGCATGACTGGGAAGGCCTTTGCCACTTTCCTATCTCCTGGATCCCATATCTAGTGGACGGGTGCCATCTTGCCTCTAGCCAGGGAAGCAAGCAGGCATGCCAGCTCTTTCCTTTCCAGTATTCCTGGGCCCACGGGGGTCTTCTCACTCAGTTACAATTTTTGATCTAAGAACATTCACTTTCCAACTGATCAGAAAGTAAAGGTGACTAACATGGTGTGGCTGTGAGAGATGCAGCGTAACCTCAGAGGTGAACATCAGTGCTGGGACCATTTGGAGCAGGATGTAGTAACCACCAAATGGACACCAAGGCCTTCTGGCTCGACCTAGAGCATAAATGTAGCAAAGCAAAGCCCTGTACACTTTATAAAAACCAGCAAAAAGACATTCCAGTCTGAGTGAGCAGCTGGGACAAAGTCAGGTACCACCTGAATAGAGGGTGTGTGGCAGGGGCAGGCACAAGACAGGAAATCAGACTGGAAGAGTAGGTTGTTCTTGGTCGTGCGTGCCAAGGCAGGCGGCATTCTCTAAGGAGCAGTGGTAAGCCATCGAGGCATTTGTTACTAGGGGTATGGCAAGATGAGATTGTATCTTCAGGAGATGACTGAGGCTATGATGATGAATACTTTGAGAGGGAGTGGAATTAAGCCAGAGAAACCAGCTAGTTCACTGCCGCAACCATCCAGCCAGGATGCTGGAGACTTCTATTCAACATTAGGCAAATATTTGCTGATTACATGCTGTGTGTTAGGTACTGTTCTAGGTCCCAGGGGGTGCATCAGCGAACAAGATGAGTGTCTCTGCCCTTGTGGAGTTTACATTCTAGCAAGGGTGACAGAACGATAAACAGTTTATGTACATGAAATATATATATACTTTTTTGAGATAAGGTCTTGCTGTGTCACCCAGACTGGAGTGCCGTGGTATGATGATCGCTCATTGCAGCCTCTAACTCTTGGACTCAAGTGATCCTTCTGCTTCATTCAGCCTGTAGTGTAGCTAGGAGTATAGGTGCATGCCACCATGTCCAGATAATTTTTAGTTTTTTTGTAGAGATGGGGTCTCGCTACCTTGCCAAGGCTGGTCTTGAACTCCCAGCCTCAGCAATCTTCCTGCCTCTGCATCCCAAAGTGCTGGGATTACAGACATGAGCCACCATGTCCAGCCCTAAAATATATAGCATGTTAGATGGCGATGAATACGAAGGAGAAAAAATAGGGAAAGGGGTATAAAGATTTTTGACAGTGGGGAGGGGGACAGATTATAAATTTAGAAAGTATAGTCAGAGAAGGAAGCCTTATCAATGTGATATTTGAGTGAGGACCCAAAGGAGGTAGCTGGAATGTGGATGCCAGTGGAGGAGAGGAGACGGTGGGTTTGAGAGACACAGGAGACAGAATCAACAGGACTTAGAGCCAACCAGTAGGATGATGGGAGTGAAGGAGAAAGAAAGCTGAGTCAAAAAGAGATTTTGATTAGAGGTGACACAGGGCCACTGTAGACCCCTGCACAGGTGCATACCGCACAGCCTGCGGAAGTGCACATGGTGGCCCTGGGTGTCTGGACATGGTGATGCTGTTCAGCAGGACCCAAACCACAGCCCAGCCCTTCCTTTTCCTCCATTGGTGTCATCTGTTAGTTTGTCTCCCTGGGTAAGAAGGTTGTAAATTTCCCAAGATAATTGTGTGATCCCTGATAGCCCCAGATTAGCCAAGCCAAGTGCTCAGTAAATATCACTGTTGAAGGGGGCTTCCCAGAGCCACACCCCACCCAGAATAGCCCGTGGCCATGGGGCCTCAGCCTTACTCATTCTGGAGTTCCCAACACCACTCCATGGTGCCTTTCTGGTAGATGCTGGGAGGCTGGCCCTCCAAGGTGGGAAAGCAGAGAGGGTTCACTGTGCAGACACAGCCCCACGGGCGATTTGGATTATGGGTTGTGTAGCAGCCCCTGGCCCTGTGCACGGTCGGGGCCCATGCTGGCGTGTGTGCGTGATGCTTTCTGCTTTCATTTTCCCTCCTCATCCTTCTATTACTGGTTGTCCAGGGTCCTTTGGTCACCAATGAGCATTTCCCAGTGACAGCCTGGCCTTTCCAGGGAGGGCATCTCTTGGGCTGGGACTGGGTGCTGCTGACTTCAGCCCCTCCATCCCCCATCTTCCTATCTTCCTCTTTCTCTCAGAGCTCAGCGTGCCTCTTGCTGTGCCCTACCTGGACAAGCCCCCAACTCCGCTCCACTTCTACCGGGACTGGGTCTGCCCCAGCAGGCCGTGCATCATCCGCAACGCTCTGCAGCACTGGCCGGCCCTCCAGAAGTGGTCCCTCCCCTATTTCAGGTGGGAGCTGCCCTGGGGTCGGGTGTGAGCAGTGATTACTGGCATCTAAGCATGGGCTGAGCGTCCATTCCTCTAGAGCCACAGTGGGGTCCACGGAGGTGAGCGTGGCTGTGACCCCAGACGGTTACGCGGATGCCGTGAGAGGGGACCGCTTCGTGATGCCAGCTGAACGCCGCGTGCCCCTGAGCTTCGTGCTGGATGTGCTGGAGGGCCGGGCCCAGCACCCCGGGGTCCTCTACGTGCAGAAGCAGTGCTCCAACCTGCCCACCGAGCTGCCCCAGCTGCTGCCTGACCTGGAATCCCATGTGCCCTGGGCCTCAGAAGCCCTGGGTGAGTGGAGGTGGGGTGGTCCTGGCCCAGGGCAGGGAAGATACAGGAAGGAGGGGGTCAGCCTGCTTGCCCTTAGGTGATGACCTGACCTACAGGCTTGGTCCTGTCAGCATCTGGTGCAGCTCACTAAATACATTCCCAGGCCTTGACTTAATCATAGACAAACTACCGAAGATTGTTGTCCTTCCTTCTGCCCCAGGGGAGGGCGGGCCCCTTCCCCAAGCTTTCCCAACCTCTCCCTCTTCTCCCTGACCCCTTTCTTGGGATTCTTCTGTGCTCACCCAGGTTTTGGCTCCGGCATCACCGGATGGCAGCTATCCCCAACCTGGCCTTCCTAACTTGCTCTCTGCCATCTGCCCTGCAGGAAAGATGCCCGATGCTGTGAACTTCTGGCTAGGGGAGGCGGCTGCGGTGACTTCTTGTAGGTGTCGGGAATACAAAGGTGGGGAAGGAGCAGGTGGGGGCAGAGGGAGGGAAGACCCTGGTTGGAGGTTGGACTGACTGTTCTCTAAGATTTCTTTTGGCTTCTAGGACTCGGGCACCACAGAGGGCTTCCCTTGACAGCTGAGGTGGGGGAAGGGACCCATGGCATCGGGGGTGGGTGCATTGTTTCTTCTAGACCCAAAGAAAGCTCCCTAAAGGCCAGCCGGGTCAGGGGGTAGGTGTAGGAGAACTTCCCCTCTTGGTGGAGAGGAGTCCAGGGCCTGGCGAGCATTAAGACCCTGGTAGGTGGAGTTCCAGAATGCCCATCAGAGCCCCTGGCATCTCCAGCCCACTGACTCTGTGTGCTTCTCTTTTGTCATAGGCCGTCTTGGGGTGCAGGGCTCTCAGCATGATGGTTTGCCGCCTCCTGTGCCCCTGCCCTCCATACCCTGCCCCCGGGCCTTCTTTATGTTGGCAGTGCACAAGGACCCCTATGAGAACCTCTACTGCGTGGTCTCAGGAGAGAAGCATTTCCTGTTACATCCGCCCAGCGACCGGCCCTTCATCCCCTATGGTAGGGGATGTGGCCTGCAGGGGCTGGGGAACAGCTGGCCCAAGGGGGAGGGAGGCAGCAAGAGCCTGGGAGGCCAGTTCCCAGGCCTGAGGTGTGGCTGTGGCATCCCCACTGCACCAGGGCCCCTGATCCCCTTGCCCCTGCCCAGGGCTGACTGGGGTGGAGGAGGGTCTGGCAAGTTCCAGGCCGTTTGCAGTTCCCCCACACCCTTCTCCCTTGGGCTCCAGAGCTGTACACGCCGGCAACCTACCAGCTAACCGAAGAGGGCACCTTTAAGGTGGTGGATGAAGAGGCCATGGAGAAGGTGTCTGTCCTGTTCTTGGGCTCTAGGGAGGGAGAAGGGCAGAAGCCTGGCCCTGAAGAGCAGGCACAAAAGATCTGGGGAGGTGGCACCTTGCTCTGAAAAATCCCTAAGTCTGAGGCCTTTCATTGCTGAGCTGAGCAGGGTCTGTGGTGTTGACCTTTGGAAGGGACACAGCCTGAAGTCCTGGGGGGTCTGGGGGGCTGCTCCCTGGCATCTGATGTGTTCCCAGGTGCCCTGGATCCCACTGGACCCCTTGGCGCCAGACCTAGCCCGGTACCCCAGTTACAGTCAGGCCCAGGCCCTTCGCTGTACAGTGCGGGCCGGTGAGATGCTCTATCTGCCGGCTCTGTGGTTCCACCACGTCCAGCAGTCCCAGGGCTGCATTGCAGGTAAGGAGTTGCCCAGGCTGCCCGGGGACAGGCCCTGCCAAGGTCCAGCAGGGCCTCTAGGGGGAGGCTTGGGAGGCTCCAGGTCAGAAGAGCGACCTTCATACTCAAATCCCCATTCTTCCCACAGTGAATTTCTGGTATGACATGGAATACGACCTCAAGTATAGTTACTTCCAGCTGCTCGACTCCCTCACCAAGGCTTCAGGCCTTGACTGATGGAGCACTGGTGAACACGGCCAGGCACGCCTCGGGGGAAGGGGCCAGCCCCTCCCTGGCCGGGTCAATTCTCGAGAGCCTGGAGTGTGCATGCTGGCTGCTGGCCCAGGGTCCAGCATGGCTTGAGATCAACTTTGGAGGATCTTGGAATGTGGTCATGAGGACTCAAGGTGCCAGGCAGGTCTGGGTGAGGGTTCTCAGGAAGTTGCCACACAGGTGAGCGGAGCAGGGATCAGGTGCAGCGGCACCTCTCCCCAGTGCTGTGATGTTGGGAGAGTCACTGCATCTCGGGCATTGGTGTCCTGTCAGTAAACAGATGATAATGGCTCTACCTCACGGGGCTATCATGGGCTTGGAGATGATGTCTATGAGGACCAGCATGGAGCTGGCACACAGGACATGTTGAATAAAAGGTAGCTGTGAGTCGTATGTTCTTTTTTTTTTTTTTTTTTTGAGATGGAGTCTCGCTCTGTCACCCAGGCTGGAGTGCAGTGGTGTGATCTCGGCTCACTTCAACCTCCGCCTCCGGGTTCACACCATTCTTATGCCTCAACCTCCCGAGTAGCTGGGACTATAGGTGCCCGCCACCATGCCTGGCTAATGTTTTGTATTTTTAGTAGAGATGGTGTTTCACCGTGTTAGCCAGGATGGTCTCGATCTCCTGACCTCGTGATCCACCCTCCTCAACCTCCCAAGGTGCTGGGATTACCGGCGTGAGCCACCGTGCCCGGCCTGTGAGTCGTATGTTGTGATCCTCCCTCTTGAAGTTGCCTTCTGTGCTCTAAGGAGGGCCTGAAGGTTCGGGTAAAAACTTCAGGGTGACCTTCACTGGGGGGTGAGGGCTGGATCCCAGCCTGGGCCCAAAGAGCCGTCAGCTGCCCAAGTTCCGCTGTCCATGAGAGCCACAGCAGCCCCTCCCTGGGACAAGCAAGCAGACCTCAGTCTTGGAACTCTCTCGCCTAGACCTCTTTGGCCCAGGACCTTGAGAGCTATTCCTAACTTTGCTATGGTTACTGTCCTCCCCCAGTTCAGGGGCAGCAGGTGGGACCTGGTGCCCTGGGGATAACCCCTGTTTTTCCCATAATAGGCACAGGCAGGAAGGGACAGAAGCCCCTGCCTGTTCTGGGGCTGTCCCTCTGAGGAAGGAGTTGGTCTCCACACTCTGACCCCCTACAAACCACGCCCTAGAGACAGAAGAACCCCCTGCCCCTGAGTGCCAACCCACAGGCCTCATCCCTGGCCACTCAGCACCTGGCTTTGAAGGGCTGTTTTATGTGACAGCCACTCCCCTGCCTGTCGTGAGGGGGCCCGGGTGCTCATCTCAGATTGATGGAGCCCTGCAGTCAAGACCGGGCATTCCTGTCCAACAGGTGCCAGAGTTGCGAAAGGCCTGTGACGGGGCACTCCACTGTTCCCTTGGCTGCTGTTCTGGGACTCACCCCTGCTTTCCTTCTGCTCAGCCCCTGGCAGCAGGCTCTCCGGACTGGGATTGCAGAGCTGGGAGTTCAGGGCTGGGCGGGGCAGGCCCAGGTGGTAATGGCTGGCGAGTGCCACAGAGGTGTCAGGAGCGCTAGTACAGGCTTAGGGTGCCTCGTTTCCTGGACAGGTGGCTGGTCCAGGAGTGGGTGTGGAGCTTAGGTGGAGCAGAGGCAGCAGGTGGGAGGGACTTGGGACCAACTGGGACATTACATCCCTGGCTCTGGGTCAGAAAGCCCACAGTCCTTGATCCTGTGGCCACTGCTTCATCATTCCTGCTCCTAAGGACTCGGTCTCATGGCTCTGGTAAGGCCTGGCAGGGTGCTGGGTCCCCACTCTGACCCCTGCTCTCTACCTGGGGCCTGGTTAGTATGTTTCTTATGGGAGCGGTGGTCTTCTCCAGGTGTGGGGAGGGGAGTTTATTGACCACAAGACCAGGGCAGTGGGCAGAAGCCAGGGGAGAAGGAGGCCTGGGGATGAGGGATCCAGCCTGAGTTTTTTCTGCCCTGGGAACGGGCTCCTGGCACAGCTCCCTGGCACCATGGATATGGGCCCTGGAGACTCAGGTTCCCAGCTGCCGTCCTGAGGCCCTGGAAGGAAGTGGCTGCTCTGTGCTCCTCTGACTCAGTTGCCTGGAGTGTGGGGGTCCTGGGCTGACCCTGGTGGATGAGGCTCTCCAGCACTGCCCTGGACCTGGTTGCTCCCTGGACTTGACCTGTTAGGGCCCTTGTGGAGGCAGGCAGAAGGCCGAAAGGAAGCAGTTGGCACTGGCTTCGCTGGTCCCGGTGCGCCTGCCAGGCTGCATTTCCGGAACCGGGGGATGGGTTTGGAGGGAGCTACTGGGGGACCATCTTCAGCCTGACCTGGCAGACGCGAGAGCCTGTGAGGGGTCTGAGCTAGGAGCCACCTCCCCTGCCCAGGAGAGAGCCCATTTTCAGGATGCACTTCTGACCAGGGGTAGAGGGAGAGTGCGAGAGCAGCTCAGCCGGGGCCCAAGGCCCTGACTTGCCACTTCCCCTCCCTCGATAGCTTATGTCCCCTGCCACCCAAGACCAGCCTGAAAGCTCCTTAGCCGGGGTGTGGGCTGGGGATGTGGGGTGGAGAGCCTAAAGGATACTACCCCAAGGAGGTGGAAGCAGGTCCGTGTGAGGCATAAATCTGGAGCCAGCCTGCCCGGGCTCCAGTCCCAATTCTGGACCTCAGGCAAATGACTGCTTCTCTGTGCCTCAGTTTCCTCGTGGAGTGGGTCGTCATAAATAGTATCTGCGCATACGGTGGTTGTGCGACAAATGAGTTAATGTATGCAAAGCCCTTGGCCCAGAGCCGGCGCAGAGCGTTGTGTGAGTGCTGGGAGGCATCATCATGGAGATGTCATGTCTGCTCTTGTTGATTCAGGATTCTGATGGGATGGAGGACAGGCCTGGGGTTCAGGATTAAGCCTTAAGGCACTGCTCCAGCCTCCTTTGCAGCCCCTGTCACCCTTGGCTTCACCAGCCTGTAGCAGGTCTCCCCTCTCCCGCCTCTGCAGGCAGAGGTGTCCAGGACCTGCCTGCTCACAGTTCGTGTCCTGAAGGCCCATCGCCTACCCTCTAAGGACCTAGGTGAGTGCGCACCGCCCTGGCACCTCTGCTGGGCTGAGGGAGGAGGAGGGTGCTGAGGAGGAGGGTGCTGTGGCTGGATTTGGTGGAGGCGGGTGGGCTGGTGGGCAGGGCCTAGAGGAGGGGGCTGAGAGGAGCTTCTGAATGGAAGGTGGCAGCTGGGGCTCTGCCTCTGTCCCCCACTTCCCCTCCCCTTAGTCTTACCCCACATGGGGCTCCAGGTGATGGAAGGAAGTGGGTCTGGGTGGCTGGGAAGGGCTCTTGGCCACCGCTGGGCACTTGTTCCTTCCCACAGTGACCCCCTCTGACTGCTACGTGACTCTCTGGCTGCCCACAGCCTGCAGCCACAGGCTCCAGACACGCACAGTCAAGAATAGCAGTAGCCCTGTCTGGAACCAGAGCTTTCACTTTAGGATCCACAGGCAGCTCAAGGTGGGCCAGGCATCAGCACTAGCTCTACCCACATCCCCACCAGCCGCTGCCACTGCCCTGCTCACCTTCCCGTCCCCTCCCTCCTGCAGCCCTGTCACTTTTTCCCTCCAGAATGTCATGGAACTGAAAGTCTTTGACCAGGACCTGGTGACCGGAGATGACCCTGTGTTGTCAGTGCTGTTTGATGCGGGGACTCTGCGGGCTGGGGAGTTCCGGCACAAGAGCTTCTCACTGAGCCCTCAGGCAAGGCGGTGTTTCCACGGCAGCCCCAGCTGGTGTCTGGGTTGAAATTCCACATGCACATGCACACACATGCATGTCTCATACTCACTGACACATGCACACTCCTGACCCTTTCTAACTCGCTTCTGGCTCTCTTCCCAGGGTGAGGGGTGCCTGGAAGTTGAATTTCGCCTGCAGAGTCTGTGAGTCAGGGGCCTGGGGCCGTTTGGGTGGGAGTGCCTCGTGGGAAGGACAGCACTAGTGCCTGGGGGATGCCCAGGTCTCTGTGGGGTGAGAACTTGGACTCCTACTAAGGGGGCTTTGGGATCTCTTTCCAGGGCTGACCGTGGCGAGCAGCTCGTCGGCAATGGCGTTCTGGTGGTGAGTGTGACCAGTGCTCTGGGAGGTGGTCTGGGGTCCCCGGGACTCCCTCGTGCCAGCAGCTTGAGGCACAGGCCCACTGCTGCCTCTGTCTGGGGACCCTGGAATTTCAGTTTGTTAAGGGAATACAATCTCAAGGGTCCAGGTAATGAAGTGCAGACCAGCAGGAGCCAGGGTGCTGGGAGGGTGAGGTCCCTGAATGGGGGTGGGGTTAGTGTCTGAGGGGCTCTCTTCATAACTCAGGCCCGGGAGCTCTCCTGCTTGCACGTTCAACTGGAGGAGACAGGAGACCAGAAGCGTGAGTCCCCAACTCACTGGGACAGCCCCCGGCTCTCAGCCCGTCTTCCCTCTTTAAGCATTGGACAATTCTCTGTGGGGCTCCCTGGGGCCTGAGCTTTCCCCTTAGGCCTTCTCAGGGGGACCGTGGTGGGGGCTCCATCTCGTACCCCCAGCCTGACCAGACTATTTCAGTGGGGAGAGGGAGGTGTTCTCCAGGCCTCCCAGCAAGATGGATTCTGTGGGCAGAGATAGCGCCCTCAACCTCTCTGCTCTGGCTCCTGTTTCCAGCCTCAGAGCGCAGAGTTCAGCTTGTGGTTCCTGGGTCCTGTGAGGGTCCGCAGGAGGCCCCTGTGGGCACTGGCACCTTCCGCTTCCACTGCCCAGCCTGCTGGGAGCAGGAGCTGAGTATTCACCTGCAGGTAGTGTGCCTCGCCCCCTGGAGGTGGGGCCCCCAGAACTTCCTCCCTCCCTCCACACCTCCTCCCAGTACCCTGGCTCAGCACCTCCTCCCAGCCTGACCTCTGCCCCACTTGGCAGTGTGGGCACGCTGGCAGCATGTGTGGGCCCATGCTGGCCTCCCCTGCTCGTCCCTCCCATACCTCTATGGCTGCCGGTGGGAGTTTGGTGAGGTCCGTGTGAGGAGCGGAAGCATAAAGATTCTTAGGTCTCCGTCTTTTGTCACCTACAGGATGCCCCCAAGGAGCAACTAAAGGTGCCACTGAGTGCCCTGCCCTCTGACCAAGTGGTGAGGCTTGTCTTCCCCACGTCCCAGGTACTGGCCTCCCAGGGGAGGAAGCAAGGTGCCTGGACTGGGCTGGGCCCCAGGCCACAGAGGGACGGGCCTGCTTCCCGCTTCTCTCCGTGGGCCACACCCTGAGCAGGTGCCGGGGGCCAGGCTTTTTGGGGAGTATCCTCTGAGCATCCCTGCTTCAGGCCTGGCCCCTGTGGAGACAGTGTGGGGGTGGTACGCCTGGGATCAGGGTAAGAGGAGCAGAGCTGGGTGGAGGTGGCCGACCTTTGTGACGGGGGCCTTCATGGTTTTCAGGACCCCCTGATGAGAGTGGAGCTGAAAAAAGAAGCAGGGTGAGAGGCCTAGCTGGAGACTGGGCAAGGTCCTGGAAAAGTAACCGGGGCGCAGGGCTGGAGCAGGCCTGGAGGAGTGAGGGGGAGAAACAGCCACCCCTCATCCTCATGCTCTCTGAAGGCACTCAGGCTGGCGCTCAGCAGGGGGCACGAAGTAACTGGGAGGAGCCTTAGCACCTATGGTCGGAGGGATGAGTGAGTGGCCAGCCCAGTGCCAGGCACCCGGGGAGCACTTGATAAATGTTTGGCTGGAAAACGCAGGGAGGTGAGGATGGAAAATGGTAACATGGTTTGGGGCGCAGAGAGGGCAGGAAAACCAAGGGAGAGAAGAGGGGAAATTGCGCCCTTTTGGGTGGAAGCTGTTATGGCCGGATCTTAAATGATCTTCGTAGAGTTGTCGCCCACCGCCTTGGGAGAGCGGCTTCTCACCTCTCGGAGACAGAATCATTGGCCCTTTTCTGTCCCTCCCCCTGTCTTTTTTTTTTTTTTTTTGGAGACAGAGTCTCTCTGTTGTCCAGGCTGGAGTGCAACGGTGTGATATTGGCTCACTGCAACCTCTGCCTCTGGGGTTCAGGCGATTCTCCTGCCTCAGCCTCCCGAGTAGCTGGGATTACAGATGCCCACCACCACACCTGGTTAATTTTTATATTTTTAGTGGAGACAGGGTTTCCCCATGTTGGCCAGGCTGGTCTTGAACTCCTGGCCTCAAGTTATATGCCTGCCTCAGCCTCCCAAAGTGCTGGGAGTACAGGCGTGAGCCACTGCACCCGGCATCCACCCTCTTTGTAGTCATTTTTGAACTCCATGGGTGAGGGACAGAGCACGAGACTTGGGTGGGGGGATCCATGGTGTAGGTCCTTCCTGGGGGCCTATCTGCACCCGGGACCCCAAGCAGCCTCTTATGGCCACAGAATTCTGTGTCCTGCCAGTCTGCTGCATTCCCAAGCATGTCCACATGGACACACCCTCCCTAGGTGTCAAACTTCAGTCTCGTGACACAGGAGTGGCAGTGAGGGTTGGGGAGAGGAGGGTGGGCAGTGGGCAGTGCAGGTGAGGCAGGCCCAGCTTTCGATTCTCTGGGGAGGGCTGAGAGCTGTCTCATGTTCTCTTCCCTCCCCTGCCAGACCGAGGGAGCTGGCCGTGCGACTGGGCTTCAGGCCCTGTGCAGAGGAACAGGCCTTCCTGAGCAGGAGGAAGCAGGTGGTGGCCGCAGCCTTGCGGCAGGCCCTGCAGCTGGACAGAGACCTGCAGGAGGACGAGGTTTGGGGGCTGGGCTGGATGGGGTGTCCCCGGGCTTGTTCAGTGCTGAACACTGGAGCTGCTTGTCCCTGATCTAGACCAGAGTTCGCAGCTGCCTGTCCCCACCCTGCTTCCTCTCGCCTGGCGTTAGGAGGGACTTGGCCCAGGCAGTGTTGCTTGAGGTGCCTGGAGCCCACACGGGAGCTGCCTCGTAGGGCTGGCTTTCCTACTCTGTTTCCTGGTTCTCAGCCTAGCCTGTCTGAGGAGTGAGACAGATAGCTGGCATGAGGCCTGTTGGTCCTGGGTTGCCTCAGGAGGTTCATATTAGCCTGGGCCATCTCCTGGGGGAGTGATGACAATTTGGGAAAATTTTAAGGTGGGCCCTGGGTCTTCCAGAAAGTGAGCATCAGACTCGGGGGCTGAGGGCGAGGAGATGAGGCTCAGAACTTGCCTGGGCCATTTTTTCCTGGAGCCCTTAGGACTGGAGGAGCTGGGCGCTTACTAAGGCTGTTTCTGGCCCCCAGGGCTGACTCAGAACTGGTCCCAAGACCTGTGATCAGGCCTTAGCTGTGGGCTGGGTGGCCACTTGACCTGCTACCTCCTCTTCCCTTCTTCCCGTGGCTTGGCCTTCCCCATCCCTAGGGCCTCTGCAGGCCTGGCTGTCTTCTTTTCCAGATCCCAGTGGTAGCTATTATGGCCACTGGTGGTGGGATCCGGGCAATGACTTCCCTGTACGGGCAGCTGACCGGCCTGAAGGAGCTGGGCCTCTTGGATTGCGTCTCCTACATTACCGGGGCCTCGGGCTCCACCTGGTGAGCTGGGGACAGGCTGATGCTGGACCCTGTGGGGCAGGGGGTGCTGGTGCCAGGGTTCTCCTAGGCCTCTGAGCAAACTAGAAGGGCTGGGAGAATGAACGTGCCAGGGAGAAATGTGCTCCAGGAGACCCTGGGGAGGTCCCTGCCAGGCTGTTGTCCTAGAAAACCCAGGGCACGTGAGGTCTAGATGGGGTCCTTCAGTGACAGCCCTCTGGCTTTGGCTTTTCCCAGGGCCTTGGCCAACCTCTATGAGGACCCAGAGTGGTCTCAGAAGGACCTGGCAGGGCCCACTGAGTTGCTAAAGACCCAGGTGACCAAGAGCAAGCTCGGTGTGCTGGCCCCCAGCCAGCTGCAGCGGTACCGGCAGGAGCTGGCCGAGCGTGCCCGCCTGGGCTACCCAAGCTGCTTCACCAGCCTGTGGGCCCTCATCAACGAGGCGCTGCTGCACGACGAGGTGCGGGGGCTGCGGCTGGAGGCAGAGCCAGGGCTGGAGCTGGGGCAGGGCGCTGGACAGCAGGGTGGGAAAGGGCCTGGGCACCCAGGCAGCTGTGGGTTCAGGTTCCACTCGTCTTTCCCCAGCCCCATGACCACAAGCTCTCAGATCAGCGGGAGGCCCTGAGTCATGGCCAGAACCCTCTGCCCATCTACTGTGCCCTCAACACCAAGGGGCGGAGCCTGTCCACTTTCGAATTTGGGGGTGAGTGGCCCCAGAGCTGAGATGAGACCTGTGCCCTCGCGGTTGGTGGAGTAAGGGGAGACGGGGCCTGTGTGCAGACGGCAGATGTCACACCCACCTCTCCTGGGCCAGGTCCTGTGCTTTCTGGAGACTGACACCCTACCAGGGTCCCTTGGGCCTTTGGGAAGGAGGCAGGGGCCTTAGGTCCCATGCACAAAGCCCAGGCCACAAGGCCTGGGCCTCCTGGTCCTCGGCTGCCCTAAAG
The DNA here is from genome assembly GCF_003255815.1 of Theropithecus gelada. Lineage (NCBI taxonomy): Eukaryota > Metazoa > Chordata > Mammalia > Primates > Cercopithecidae > Theropithecus > Theropithecus gelada. The sequence goes on from NC_037674.1 coordinate 17,241,177, forward strand.
CAAAGCCCTGGGTGGGGGTGCAGGTGCCTAAGGGCTCTGCACCATGAGGCTGAGGGGTGGCCTTCTCACAGAGTGGTGCGAGTTCTCTCCCTATGAGGTCGGCTTTCCCAAGTATGGGGCCTTCATCCCCTCTGAGCTCTTTGGCTCTGAGTTCTTCATGGGGCAGCTGACGAAGAGGCTCCCTGAGTCCCGCATCTGCTTCTTAGAAGGTGAGGGGTGCTGGGCAGGCTTGGGAAGCTGGGCCGAGCAGGGAAAATGGGCCCTGAGAGAGAGGGTGGCCCTCGGTCAGAAGAGCTTCCTGGGTCAGGACTGGCCATGGGGAAGGGTTGGGACAGGAGTCGGGGGCCCTCTTCCCTCACGGCCGCTCTTTCAGGTATCTGGAGCAACCTGTATGCAGCCAACCTCCAGGACAGCTTATACTGGGCCTCAGAGCCCAGCCAGTTCTGGGACCGCTGGGTCAGGAACCAGGCCAACCTGGGTAGGTGCTCCAGCCCCTTCATAAGGGTGCCAAGAGGCAGCCAGCTGGGGCTGTACCAGGGGGTGGGGGGTCTCACCTCTTCCCCCTCCAGGGTCACCACCAAGGTGGGGATAAAGATGCAGGAGTCCCCATTCTCCCCCCACACCCCCACCTTGCCTGTGTAGACAAGGAGCAGGTCCCCCTTCTGAAGATAGAAGAACCACCCTCAACAGCCAGCAGGATAGCTGAGTTTTTCACCGATCTTCTGACACGGCGCCCACTGGCCCAGGCCACACACAATTTCCTGCGTGGCCTCCATTTCCACAAAGACTACTTTCAGCATCCTCACTTCTCCACCTGGAAAGGTACCTGCTCCTCTCAACAGTCCTCCTGTGGCCACCTGAGCCTTGAGTCCCCAGCTCCAGACACCCCTCCCGGTCCACTCTCGTTCTCCTGCTTTGAGCTCGATTCCCTGGACTGCTTGGAGCAGGGGTCTTTTTCTCCTTGTCTTGGGGACCCAGGGCCCACCTGCAGGGCTGCGGGGGTGTTAGTTCAGCAGGAGAGCAGGGGCCAGAGGCCAGAGTCTCTCCTTCCAGCAGGAATCTGGTACCCTTGGTATCCGTGACAATGCTGCTCTCCCCAACCTTCCAGCTACCACTCTGGATGGGCTCCCCAACCAGCTGACACCCTCGGAGCCCCACCTGTGCCTGCTGGATGTTGGCTACCTCATCAACACCAGCTGTCTGCCCCTCCTGCAGCCCACTCGGGACGTGGACCTCATCCTGTCATTGGACTACAACCTCCACGGAGCCTTCCAGGTTGGGGAGGGTGGGCAGGCATGGGAGGTGGTGGGTGGCCCCTGCCCCCTGAAGAGAGGGGCTTTGGAGTCCAGTGTCTGGTCCAGCTTCCTTTAGGAGCTGTGACAGTGACTGCATGTGACTGGGACACTGGAATCTGTTACTTTGCCACTAGAGGAGCTCATTCTCTTCCGGAAGTTGGGAAGCTGTCGAGGTTTTATCTTGTATCTGGGTCCTCTTACTGACCTGCGAGGTGTGGTCCTGGGCCTCCGGGCCCACCTGCCGAGTCTGCTCTGCCTCCCAGTGTCAGAACTGGAGTGCTGGGAGCAGCCCGGCTCCGTCTAGCCCCAGAGGAGCTGCCACCAAGGCCTGTCAGGTGTGGCGTTTTTTTCCCAAAGGCTGGCTTCGTAGGCCCCACTGGAGCCCCTGACTTGGCATTTGAGCCCCAGGTCCGTGAATCTTGGTGCATCTCACATCGTCAGCCCCAGTGTTGAGGACACCAGGGGCCCTGTCCCTCTGAAGCCCCTTCTGCCTGCCCTGCAGCAGCTGCAGCTCCTGGGCCGGTTCTGCCAGGAGCAGGGGATCCCGTTCCCGCCCATCTCACCCAGCCCTGAAGAGCAGCTCCAGCCTCGGGAGTGCCACACCTTCTCTGACCCCACCTGCCCCGGAGCCCCTGCGGTGCTGCACTTCCCTCTTGTCAACGACTCCTTCCGGGAGTACTCGGCCCCTGGTGAGCTGCTGTTCACCTCCCCCTCCTGCTGCCCTAGTCTCCCACACTTCCTGCGTCCCCTGTGCATCCCCAAACCCACCTTCCCCACGTGTTCCCCCATGCCAGGCTCCACTCTCTCCACAGGGGTCCAGCGGACACCTGAGGAGGCGGCGGCTGGGGAGGTGAACCTGTCTTCAGTGGACTCTCCCTACCACTACACGAAGGTGACCTATAGCCAGGAGGATGTGGACAAGCTGCTGCGCCTGACACATTACAATGTCTGCAACAACCGGGAGCAGCTGCTGGAGGCCCTGCGCCAGGCAGTGCAGCGGAGGCGGCAGCGCAGGCCCCAGTGATGGCCTGGCCCTGCCACCCTGACTCTCATTCATTCCCTGGCTGCTGAGTTGCAGGTGGGAACTGTCACCACCCAGTGCTTCAGAGCCGCTGGGGCTCAGGTGACCCTGTCCCAGGGTCCATGCTGAGGGCTGGGAGCTCCCTGGGGCCTCAGCAGTTTGCAGGGGGGGTAAGGAGGCCGAGCCCATTTGTGTATCACCCAAAACCCCATGGCCCATGTCTGTTTTCCCTTCTGCGCTACTTTGAGTAGTTGGACAAGGTGAGATGGAACAATTGATACATTACAGACTCATACACATGTGAGGCGCTATCTGAGACCAGCTGTTATTACTGCGGAGAAGGGCCATGTCATTCTAGGCTTTTGGCTGTACGTGGCAAGGGCTGGTACAGAGCTCGCTCGTCGGCGTGGGCTTCCTCCGAAGAGTAGATTCTCTGCACACGTCCACATCCACCTGTGCTCAGTCACCCCTCCAAGCAAGGAGGCGGCCACGTGGGCCTGGGGTAGCCCTGGCCTTGCCCACCTGCTCTGCTGGAACACGTCTTCTCTTCACGCAGACAGGAGTGCAGGGGGAGGCCAGGCAATGGCTGTTTCCTGCCACATGGTGGGAGCCATCTCATAACAAGGAACTGTCTATTCCAGAAGCTGGGCCTGGGGAACTGGGTTGAAGCAGCCACGGGAAAGAGCCCTTTTGCCTGTGGCTGGGTCTCATTCTGGTCCCCTAGACGCGTCCTCGCTTGTGGCCCTGAAGTTTGGTGTTGCCCTGGGGTTCACCTCAGGGATCAGACCTGTTGGGAAAACAGAGTGAATTTAGTAGGGTATGGCCACCCCAGAATCTTCTCCAAACACTGGCGCCCTGCCCTCCCCTGGACCAGCCAGCCTCCTAGAGTAAGCGTGGGAGTGGATTCCAGAGCTGACAGGCGCTGCAGCAGCTGTGGGTAAGGGGGTGGAAATTGCCTCGACTCTCATAACCCAACTCTACGTGTGTCAGCTGGTCTAGCGACCCCAGCCCTGGGCTAGAGACAGCAGAAGAAATGGCTGTCCTGGTAGCCTCAGGAGCCACCGTGTCCAGGACAAGGCCTGTCTCATCAGCAACACATCATCTAAATCATATATTGGGCCCTGCAGGACTGGGAGCAGATGGTTACACTGGAGACCACAGCTGTGGCTGGCACCGCTTGTGGTATGAGCCCTCCAGGCACACAGCTGTATATGCATGTGCATGTCTAGGCTCATCCTGCCATGGGGCCCATGCACGGAGGATGTGCCTGTCTCCAGTGCCTCCTCCATTTTCACCTAACCCCAGGTGTCCCCTCCCCGCTGAGAGCCTGAAGCCCTCTGGTTTGGAGGGGAAGGAGATGTGGGTGAGGGGGTTGAGCATCGAAATGATGCTGGGATCTACAAGGAGGGACCGAGGAGCCAGGTAAGAGCCACCTGCGCTATACATCACTTTCGCATCTCCTCCCTCGCCTGCAGTCCAGGACATAGTGGCCCTCTCCATTGCCGGGGAGTGGGGATTGGGGAAAGCAGGGGAGGACCAGCTAGAGAATGGGTTGGAACAAGGGTGGGGCAGGGTCTGGCCATCCTGCCAACGTGCTGTGCCTTGGAGAGCAGAGAGGAGGGAGGAAAGTGAGGAGGGCCTGGGCCCCCGGGAAACAAACCCAGGCAGGCTCTCAGCACCAGGCAGAGGGAAACCTGGCTGCCCCTCCTCCAAGCAGCCAAGCAGGAGGGGCACAGGGAGCCCACACTGTGGAGGGCATGGAGTGAGCCCTGGGAGGGGAGTGCTGTTGAGTCTGGAAATCTGGGCCTTGTGGCCTGGATTCCTCTCAGCTGAGAGTGGGCAGGGGCAGCTGAGTGTTCAGTAGTATTTCCCCACAGCCCAACAGAGAGTCTGAGGCCCAGAATATCAGGCTTCAGAGGGCAGCACCTGCCAGCCACTGAAGCCCAGGGCTCCCCGCCCTGCTCCCCCCGCCCAGGTGTGTCCCACCTGAGTAGATGTCCAGGCCGGGCATCCTTGGTCGCGCACTCATTCGGAGAGCTGACAGGTTTGGCTTTCAGTTCCGGGCTCAGACTCTGGGCTGCAGAACAAGGGAATAACCACTGTTAGCCCGGCCCAGACCATCTGCAGGCGCCAAGTCTGGCTGCTCCTTCCTCCAGCTTCTGGAGGCTCAGCACAGCCTTGGGCAGCCTAGCCATGCCAGGCCCTTCCCACATGGGGGTGCGGGGTGCGCTGAGCACTCGTGGGCAGGTTTTCCCCCCATGCGTCCTGCCTCTTAGAAAACTCCTCACAGGTGAGTTAAGAAGGGCTGAGCCTTTCTTAGGAGGTGGGGGATTCTGGAATGCCGAACAACTCAAGAGCCCTTTGGGCTTCTGGAAAGACAGACTCGAGAGGAGAGTCCAGGGGAACCAGAGACAGAGCTAGGATCCCAGACACATTCCCTGAACACACTGTGTCCACATGGAGCCTCGGCAGAGCACGCTGACCATGAAAGAAAGTGGTCCAAGGGGTTGTCTATATATTCCTCCAAGTAGAACCTGGCTTGCTTCCTGTCTGCAAAACAACTCAAGAGTGGTGACATTCAAAGTTGTCTGAGGACTAGAAGGTTAAAGAAGCCCCCAGGTCAGACAGAACAGAGCCTGGAAAGCCCCTGGAGGAACAGTCCATGAGGATCTTGGCAGGAAGGGCTTGGGGCAGTCTCAGAATGGCCAACTCCAAAAGGGGCAGAACAGGACCAGGACACAGCTTGGGGGTCAAAACTGGCCCCATCTCTGCTGCTAATTAGCTGTGTGATGTTGGGTAGGTTGCTTAACCTCTCTGGAACCTAAATTCTTTGAGAAAAAACAGTAAGTCCAACTTACCTCTCAGGGGTTAGAGATGCTAACTGTGAAACCTGAGGATGCATAAAACGCTAGGGGCCCAGGGAGTCAGCCGCCCTCCCCGCATCCTTCCCCTGAAGCCCACCTGCAGTGCTGCCCAGGGCTCGCCACCAGCTCTCAGCCTGCTCTTCGGACGGTGCTGCAAACAGGATCTCTTCCCCACTGGTCAGCCTGGCACCCACAGAGACAGGTCAAACTCTCCACTGTCCCTTGGGGGTCCCGCACGCTTCCAGCCCCCACTGAGCCAGGTGGCTGCTGGGGGCCATGCCGGAGTCCATGTCTCTCCCCTCACCTTAAGGAGAATGTGTGTTTCCTGCCGTGGCGGCCCTGCAGCCTCTCACACCGGGCTCCCGTGAGGTCAAGGAGGGCCAGACAAGCTACTTTCTGAGGAGAGATGAGAGGCAGGGGTTACTGCGGCCATCTCAGCTTTTCCCTGTGTGGTCCCTCCGTCCTGGGGCCCCTCTGCCTTGTCTCCCAGCACCCTGATGTCTGCATCTCCCCCACCCCGCCTGGTACCTCCTCTGCCATCCTCTCATCCAGGAACAGGCTCAGGGAGTTGCCCTGCAAGGTCCCATGGCAGCTGTCCCAGGAGCTCGAGCTGGGCTGTGGAGGGGAGGCGGGAAGGCCACATGAGCCATGTGCAGAAGGGAAGTTGGAGCTAGGGCCTGCCCGTGCCTCGCCGTGTGTGTGGAGCCTCCCAGGAAAAGCAATGGATTGGACCAAAGTCCCTATGGGGAAAGGGAAGCCACAGAGGGGCTCTGAGAGGGGAAACGAAGCAGAAGGGGTAGAGCAGGCCGGGAGGAGGAATCCCAGCACCTCCAGGGTGGGGGCGGATGCTGGGAAGGGCCCCAAGGAGAAAACTGCCTGGATAGCATGGTGGGGGGTGGCATCTGCCCAAGGTCACAGGGCAAGGGTGCCAGGCCCAGATGGCTCTTCCCAGCCCCTCAAGTTTTACTGCAAGTGGGGGCTGCCTGGAGAAGGAATCTCCAGGCACTTACCTGCCTCCCGCCAGGCAGCAGGTGCTGCTTGAACTCCAAAGACCCCTCCATGGTGGGGGCACCCTTTGAATCCTGAAAATGCAAGATGGGGCCCGGAAATGTCAGGACCAGCACCCTCAGGAAGGTGGGTGAGGCACCCACTGCCCCCACTGTCTTTATTCCTCCCACCCAAGTACTAACCAGGCCCGACCCTGCTTAGCTTCCAAGATCAGATGAGATCGGGCATGTTCAGGGTGGCATGGCTGTAGAGAGCCCTCCTTATTCCTAATGACCTTCAGCTCCTGGGCCCAGGGCTCCCAGCACTGGCTCCAGGGTGTGGGCCCTCACCCCCACAGCCCCAGCCCCACTGCATACTCCAGGGAGACCAACGTTGGGGGTGCCTGCAGCCCCAGGGGGACACCTGCCTGGGGGCCCCTCGTCTCAGCCAGCTGCGCTCCTGGCCCCCGGTGTCCAGAGGGCCTCCACTGAAAGGACGTCAGCGAGCTGCCGGCTCTCCCAGGTTTCAGCTCCTGTGGCTGCAGCAGGAGCTCCTGTTCCATCTTGGGGAGTGTGGCAAGATGGGCAAGGTGAGCCAGGTCAGGTAGCCCAGCCATGCCTCGGGCTCCCGTCTACCTCCCCCTCCGCCATCCCTCCCGGTCAGAGGGGGCCTGCCTCCCCCTCACTAGCTTTCAGCTTTGGCTCTGGAGGCTCGCACCCAGTCCACCATGGTGCCTCTCCCACCACCGCAGCTGGCCAGGGAAAGGAGTGGGTGAGGTAGGGTGAGGGCTCAGTGCCCTGGAGACCCTGACTTGCAGGCTGAGAGGGACTGTTCCCCCACCAGCCCTCAGCCCCTAGCTGAGGCACTCTTCACCTCTGTCTTCTGCATTTGGGCAAACTTCTCTTCCTGGGCTGCCAGCAGCTTTTCTAAGTCCTGGTGTCTGTGTAGCAGCAACTCCACATCTGACACTGAGTGCTGGGAAGAAGCACGTTCGGGTGAGGCCCAGCTCGGGGGCCAGAGCCTGGTAGCCAGCGAAGGGGCAGGACCCCTACTCACCCCATAGTCGGGCTTCAGCAGGAGGCCTTCCCGGCAGGCCAGCCAGGCCTCAGCCTGCTCCAGCCTCTGCCGAAGCTTCTGCAGACCCCAGCTCTCGGCACAGCGTTGCCGGCGCAGGGCCCAGGCCTCCTCCAGCTCCTGCAGCCGCCCTTCCAGCTCCTGCAGACACCCTGTCACCTGGCGGGGAGGGGCTGCTAGGGGTGACAGCTTGGGTAGGGCTCCCACCCCGGGCAAGGCAGGGCAGGGCTGGAGAGCCCAGTGTTAATGGACATGCAGAGGGAAGGCTGTGAGACCCGCACCTGCCCCTTCCCAGCCTCTCTCCCTGCCTGCGCCCAGCCTTCCTGGCCTGCTGGTTTCCATGCCTGTGAGGGGCCCTGAGGCCTTTGGCAATCAGGCTGCATCCCCAGCCCAACCCCAGGCCCACCCTCTGTGTTCACACCTCCGGGGACATGAAGTGGCTGTTGTCCACCAGCTGCTGTCCTTCCTGCCGCAGGTCCTGGGCTTGAAGGCGGCACTTCCTGATTTCCTGCCCCAGCTCTTCATGCTGCCCAAGGAGCTGCTCAGCCCCCACCACGTCCTCAGCCAGCTCCTCAGAGGATGCCAGCTCCTGCCTCTCCCGTGCCCATGCTCTGTAGGTCAGGGAAGGGAGCTGTTGTCAGGGCTGGCTGGGGAGCGGGGGAGGGCATGGGCAGGGGAGGGAGGGTCCAGCTCCCTGAAGAGCCAGGATACCCCCACCCCACAGGGCAGAGCTGAGCCAGCAGCTGAGGTAGGACACCTACAGCAGTTCCTGGCAGCACCCGAGGAAGGCATGGCCCTGTGCAGCCTGCGCCAGCCACTGGCCTCGCTCCTGGGCCTTTGCCTGCAGAGTGGCCCAGGCCTCCTGCACCTTGGCCAGGCCCCCTGGAGCCGCAGGATGTAGCTGGCCCAGTCGGCAGGCCTCCGTCTGCACCCGTGCCACCTCCTTCTCCATAGCTGCCAGCTCTCTCTGCAACCAGAGCATGAGATCAGGCCTCAGTCCCCACACTGAGCCGACGCATGCTCTCCATTCAGGAGAGCACCAGGCCTCTCTGAGGAGCCACCTCCACTCTGCTGCATAACCTGGGCCAAGTCCCAGGGCCCCTCAGGGAAGGATCTGGGTTTCTGGAGAGGAGGCTGAAGCAGGCTGGGGTGGGAGCACCTTGGGGGAGGGCTGAGATAGGTCCCCCTCAGCCACCGCCTTTGGGCAGGGACAGACAGGCAGGCTGCAGGGTGTGGACCTCACCTCCAGGCGCCTGTGCTGTTGCTGCAGGGTCCGCACAGACGACAGGCTGTGGCCTCCGTCCTCTCCCTTCATCAGGGCCGTTTTCTCCTGCATCCTTCCCCAGAGCTCGGCTGCTGCCTGCTCAAAGCTGTGGACCTCATGGGCTGCAGCCAAGTTCTGGGAGAAGAGAAAGGACCTGCTCAGGGCTGTTCTCTGCTCCCAGGACTCCTTTCTCCCTGGAGACATGGCCTCCTGGGCCACCTCCTTTTGAGCAAGGAGGACCATGGGGCTTGATGTGTCCCCAGGTTCAGAAACCATCCTCCATGCTGCGACCCTCAGTGAACGTGACGATGTGCGTCTTGTGGCAGGCCAGCAGGTGGGGAGGGCGGGCAGAGGAGAGGGCCTCATGTGCATCTCAGGGAAAGGCAGACACGAGGAGTTGGGTCCATGTGAGAGAGCAGGCTGGTTCTCGGGGATCCAGCTGACCCTGGCAGTACCACCTGTAGTGCCTCGCATGCGGCTGGGAGACAGGTCAGCTCAGGAGGCAGCCCCAGCCCAGGACCTACAGAGATGGAATGTCCTGGGAGAAACCTGAGCGGGTGAGGGAGAAGGCGCATTCGCTCGCGGCCAGCAGGGTGTGTGTCTTGTGGGAACCAAAGCCTGTGCTAGGGAGGGCTTAGAGGGATTTTTTGAAGACTCTGAGACCCCCTAGCTCGGCCTGGCCTGTGGTTACCCACCTCTGTGCGGGCTTTTATTGCTTGGTCCAGCCTCTCCCAAGCGGCCTCAATGCGGCTCCTCTGGGCTTGGATGTGGGAATAGCGCCTGGGTGCGCCCCGCTCCAGGGTGCCTGCCAGCTTCCTCAGGGCATGCACCTTGGCCTGGCCCAGGCTCTGAACTTCCTTTCTGAAAGCATCAAACTTCTCTTCCAGCACCTGCAAAGGTGTGAGGCCCGGCAGGGTCACTCGAGATGGTATCATGAGCTCTCAAAGTTCATGAAGAGCTCAGCAGACTGATGGCTCTGCAGTCCCTCAGCCCTGATTCTGGAACCATCAGGATCCTCCCTAGGACACCCTCTCCAAGCTCCTCTCTGCTGACTCCCCAGCAACCCTTTCATCCCAAGGCAGGCCTTCCTCGGCCTCTGCCCGCTGCCCGCGAGGTTTGCTCAGGAGTGACTCACCTTGACGCCCTCCAGGTCCTGCCCGTAGTCCTGGGACTCAGCGGTGGCTGCCTTGGTGGTCAGCCAGGCGTCGAGGAGCAGGGTCTCTCGATCCAGCTGGTGTAGCTGCAGCTGCTCCTGCAGGCCATGCCCCCTGGCCTCCACCCTCCGCAGCAGCTCTGCGTGGGCCTCCCGAACTGCCTGCAGCTGGGCTAGCACCCTGGGGCTGCAGGAAGACAGCGACAGCCTGGACTGTAGCCCTTCCTCTCCAGGCTGCAGCAGTCTCCTGCCACCTCTGTAGGGGCTTCTCTCTGCTCCTTCCCGGATGCGTGGCTCCCCCCGCACCTGTCTGGGTTCTTCCTGCTCTCCAGGAGTGCTGCCGTCTGCTGCAGCCGCTCGAGGCGTGGGCTGAATGCTTCCAGGTCTCTCTTGGTGGCCTCCAGCCGCCGCAGAAGGGCCTGTGTGGCCTCAGCACTGTGGCCCATGTCCTCGCTGTCCAGGACGTGGCCCCGCTCGGCCAGCCAGGATCCCGCCTCCAGGAGCTGGGGTGACAGAGTGGAGATTTGTTTTCCCGGGGCACCCTCCAGGGCTCAGGATTTACAGCCACGATTCTCAGCCTGGCCGCACATGGGAATCACCTGGGAGCTGTCGCGCTCCCTCGGCCTGGCCCCACTCCTAAGCAGCCTCATCTGGTCCGAAACAGCCAGGGAGGCAGTGCTTTGTAAAGGGTCCAGGTGATTTTTTTCCATGCAAAATAGATGCTTTATTCTTGGTTCATAGGCATAGATTTTGTTTCTGTCACTTGATAAAATAAAACCAAGTTTTAGCAAATATTCCTTGCAGTGTTTCTCCCTTTCATTTATTAGCCCATTTACTTCATTTACTTCAGTTTTTCTTCCTTTCCAATTGTATTCACCATTCTGAAGTAATTGAGGTATAATCATCCAGGGAAGGTTCCAGGTGATTCTCATGTAAAGCCCTGGTTGAGAACCACTGGTCTAGAGGGAAAAAAGACAAAAGCCAATCCAGCCAGCAGCTGTGTTCTGGGACACATGTGGAAGGAAGCCTTTGGGGGCAGGAGACCACTGAGTGGAGGAGATGAAAGGTGCCCAGGCCCGGAGCCCTGGAGTTACCTCCCGGCTGCACTCGCCCTGGGTTCCAGGCCCACCCGCTGTGCCCTGCCCATCACTCCCCTCACCTCAGTCAGAAACTGCTGGGCCTCCTGAGCCTGCTGCAGCAGAAGCCGCCTCCGTGCCGCCTCTGCCCGCAGGTGGGCCATGGCCTTCTCCAGCTGCTGCACCCGGGCGGCCACCTCGTGGGCGGCAAAGTGCCCTGCCTGCACCAGCTTGTGCCCAGTGCCCAGCACCACCCGGGTCAGAGCCTCATGGCTGTTCATCTCACTCTCCAGGTTCTGTGGGGGAGGATGGGGAGGTTGCTGACCCTTGGGGGACTCCCACAGTTGTGCTTGAAGCTTCACAGGACCCCACTAACTTGTCTCCAAGGAGTCCCCTGTCCCCATGACCCCCAAAGAATCTGGAGCACTCCAAAAGCCCCCACAGGCAGAGTTCCTGGCTGGGCCACAGAGAGTGCCATTTCCTTGGCTGAGGAGCCCCGCTCACATGCGAGGGCCGGCCCTCCCCTCCCCAGGTGGGGCCATACCTGGTGCTGCTCCTGCAGGTGCCGCACCGCACTCAGGCTCTGGCCATAGTCCTGGGCAGTGGCCAGAGGCAGCTTCTCCTGCACCCAGGCCATTTCCTCATCGGCGTCCCTGAAGAACTGCAAGAGGAGGCTCCGGGCCTCCAGGGCCGTCCTGCGCTCCTGCAGGGGCTCCCTCAGGCTCTTGAACCTGCAGTGGTGGAGGGTGGGACCCAGGGAGGCAGAGACCACGGGTGTCAGTATTAGGGATACCTGGTGACACAGATCACCCAGTTGTGGCCCTCCCCATGGGCAGTGGGAGAAAGTGAGAAGACATCAGTTAGAGGGCAGGGGTGGCGGTCCCTCTAGGAAGGCAGGGAAGAGAAGCTGAGGGCACGGGCGGATCTACCTCTGAAGCAGCCGCTGGGCCTGCTCTTCCACATCTTGGGCAAGGCAGTGGCCTTCCCTCACGAAGGCCTGGGCCTGGCCCAGCAGTGCCTCAGCCTGCCTGGCCTTCTTGTCCACTGCTGCCTCCAGCTCCCTCTGTGTGCCTAGGAGCTCGCCCACCCCAGGCAGGGCCTGGCCCCCAGTGGGGGCTCTCAGCTCAACCTCGATGGGCTCCAGCCAGTTCTCCAGTTCCTCCATGCTCCGCCGCAGACGCAGGGCCTAGGGTAGAAAGCAAGGTTGGCAGGCGGGGAGAGGCCCGGAGCCCGGCCAGCCACCCCACGGCCCACACAACCTCACCTCGCAGGCGTTCTGGAGCTTGGCCACCTTCTTCTGGAAGTTGTCTTGCAGCTCGCCCCAGAGTGCTCCCAGCTCCTGCAGTTGCTCCTGGATGGCCTCCGAGGCTGGGTGGCCCCCCTGCAGCAGCCTCTGTCCCTCCTGCAGCCACAACATGAAACACCCCTTGTGGACTGAGGACTGCTGGTACCAGGGCACTTGTGTTGACTCTGACCACCAGCACCACAGCTGCAGAGTCCCTGCAGGCCAGCTGCATGATCTTGAGCAACTTTCTTTACCTAAGCCTCATTTTCCTCATCCGTATCATAGAGAAAATCATGGTTATTTTGTTTCAATAACTCATGTAAAATACTTAGCAGGGTGATTTATATCAGAGGGAGCCAGCCTGGGGTCAGGATCTGCCTTTGCAGGTGGAAAAGAGAATGTTTAAAGAAGTGCCATGCTGGGCACAGTGGCTCATTCCTGTAATCCCGGCACTCTGGGAGGCTGAGGTAGGTGGATCACCTGAGCTCAAGAGTTTGACACCAGCCTGGGCAACATGGCGAAACCCCTTCTCTACCAAAAATACAAAGAAGTAGCCGGATGTGGTGGCACGGGCCTGTGATCCCAGCTACTTGGGAGGCTGAGCTGGGAAGATCACTTAGCCTGAGAGGTGGAGGTTGCAGTGAGCCGAGATCTTGCCACTGCACTCCAGCCTGGGTGATAGAGCAAGACCTGTCTCCAAAAAACTGACTATGTTTTGACTCCTTCACTCACAGGACTGCTGGCTATATCCTGTTCACATCAAAATGTTATCTTTAAAATTACTGAAAAGGTGTCATTTTTGGAGAGGGTGCCCCCACCCCGGGGAAGCAACTGCTTCTCACTACACTTCCACCTACACAACCGCTTAGCCAGGTGCCTGCACACAGAAAGTACTGGATAACATTGGCCACCGTTGCTGTGGTTCAGCACCAGCTCTGGGGCACCGTCCTGTGCTCTTCCTGCCCGCAGGGCCTCACCCGCTGCAGCTCCTGCTGTTGGTGCCTGCTCGCGTCCAGCTCCGCCTGCAAATTCTGCTGCTTCCGTAACTGCGCTGGCAGCGTGGCTGTGTCCAGCAAACCCTCCTCCAGGGCCACCACGTTCTTCTCCCTCAGCCACGCGGCCACCTGGGCACATGGGGAGGACAGGCCTGCTGTCCAGGGCTCTCGCCTTCCCCCGATCTCTGGGATGCCCCAGAGGAAGTGTGGCCTTTCCCTGGGTCGACTTCTTCCCCACCGTGATCGCCTCCCTCTCCAAGCGAGGCGAACCTCCTGGGAGTCCTGCAGGAAGGCCTGCAGCTGCCGGAGCTCCTCCAGGCGATGGCGGCGGGTCCCGGCTTGCCTGAAGAGCGCCTCCTTCCTGCCAGGAGGAGAGGCTCATGGGCCTGCGGCCACCCCCGGGGCCAGGTGGGGTGCCCGTTCAGCCTAGGCTTTCTCAGGTATGAATATATTCAGAGTCTGGAGTTTCCTTTGGAATAAAAGGTCCATTGCACTCCACCTCTGTATATGTGTCTGTTATGGGCCGGATGTTGTACCCCCAAGTTTTTGAGACAGAGTCTCGCTCTGTCACCCAAGCTGGAGTGCAGTGGCACAATCTTGGCTCACTGCAATCTCCACCTCCTGGGTTCAAGCAGTTATCCTGCCTCAGCCTCCCGAGTAGCTGGGACTACAGGCTCATGCCTCCACACCTGGCTAAATTTTGTATTTTTAGTAGAGGCGGGCTTTCCTCATGTTGGCCAGGTTGGTCTTGAACTCCTGACCTCAAATGATCCACCCACCTTGTTCTCCCAAAGTGCTGGGATTACAGCTATTACACCTGGCCTGTACCCCTTCCCAGAACTGGTTTTGGAGACAGTGTCTTTAAAAGAGGCAATTAAGTGAAAACGAGGTCATATGGGTGGGTCCTAATCCACTGTGACCTTATGTGTCCTTACGAGAGGAGGAAACTGGGGCAGACACAAGCATGGGGGGAAGGCACAGGGCAAAGGGGCCTCTGCCAGAACCGGGAGACCTCCAGAGGAAACCGACTGCTGACACCTGGACCGTGGAGCTGCAGCCTCCAGGATTGTCAGAAGAGTGTTTATTCCAGGGGTCCCAGCCTCTGGGCCGCAGACCGGCACCAGTCCGCAGCCTGTTAGGAACCGGCTGCACAGAAGTGAGCTGCGGAGCGTGAGTGCCTGAGCTCTGCCTCCCGTCGATCAACTGGCAACAGATTCTCACAGGAGCTGGAACCCTGCTTTGAACTGCGCACACGACGGATCTAGGTTGCAGGCTCCTTATAAGAATCTAATGCCCAGAGATCTGAGGGGGAACAGTGTCATCCGGAATCCACCTCCCACCGCCTGGGAAAAACTGTCTTCCACAAAACCGGTCCCTGGTGCCAAAAAGGTTGGGGGATTGCTGGTTTATACCACCCCACCCAGTCTGTGGTATTTTGGTACAGCTGTCTGAATAGGCTAATATACTGTCTCAACCACTTTTTTGATCAGGCATTGCTATTAGCAAGAATTTTTAAAGCAGGACCTCCCTATATATAATATGTAATATCTAACATTTATATAATATTTAATAACTTGATTTATATATTACATATGTACCTCTGTACCAATATCAAGTATAATGCCACATGCACAAAAATAAAAACTGAGATCTATAAAGTAAATAGAAGTTCTAACATCACTCCCCCCCACCCCACCTCCTCAGGTCCACGCACTCCTGCCCACGCTGGCGTGAGTGTGTGGGGAGGAGCGGGTGCGGAGCGGCTGGACTGAACAGAAACGTGCTCCTGTAGGAGGGCAGAAGCCAGGGGCTAGAAGTCACGGTGGCACTGTGCTGGGGGCAGCTGCGCCTGCCAGGAACCACCTAAGGTGACTGGGGGAGTGGGTGGTGACAGAGGCCAGCAATGTTTGCATTCTGTTAATTCAAACAACTCCACAGGTACCCAGGTGTGATCCACCTGCAAGAATGGAGCGGGGCTGGCTCTGACCACTGCCAGGACACCAGCACAAGGAGCCACGGCATTTGTGGGTGCTGGTCGGCTCTCTGGGAAGGACAAAAGCCCTCACCAGTCTGGGATCTGGCTTTTGACCCTATCTCCCTTGATCTAAAAGTCTGAGGAGCCGCATGAAGCAGCCAAACCCGACGAGCTTTCACAGGGAAAAAAACCGCAGAGCTGGGGTTTCATGGGCCGTGCAGGTCACATGCATCTGTGTCTGAACCGGCGTTAGATGAGCTAAGACTTCTGCTAGCCTGCCTGTGGGGCCAGCACCATGCTTTCATCCTCATCACAGCCCTTAGAGCCCAGGATGTGAGGCTCAGCTGCCATGAGGAGGAACTTGCCCGAGTCCTGCCATTAGTGGGCAGCATAGGGACTCAGGACTGTGGCCCTGGAAGGCTGATGCTTGACCTCTGTACCCTGCCCTTCCGTTTCATGAGATGGTTTCCTCTTGGTCTCCTAGCATAAGCCTCTCTTTAAACTCCCTTTGATCTCAACTGAATGAAGAAGGAAGTGGGATTTTCCACATGGTGTTTGATGTCCATAACAGGCAGACACATTGCAGGGCCAGGGGCGGTGGGGACCCCCGGCATCTGACCTCAGTCCTTGGAAAAGACTGGTGAGCCTGGGCCAAGCAGTGGAAGGGTAGGAAGGGAAGAACCGGGATGTCAGATGCCTGTGCCAGCCTGCCCACAGCATCCCTCACCCCAGAGCCACCAGTACCTCAGGAGCATGGCCTGGCACCTGCCCAGGGCACTCGGGGCCTCGGGGTGTCCACCCTGGTGCAGGCTGCGGGCCGAGGCCTCCAGAGCGCTGATCTTTCCTGCCTGCACCTCCAGGTCCCGCTCCAGCATCTTCTGCTTCCACAGAAGGGGCTCCATGGGGGCCAAGGGGTCCTGGTGGGGGTGGGGAACCCAATACTGTCCACGGGGCTGCCCCCTCCCATCCCAGGCTACCTGCCTTCCCACCTAGAACATCCACAGAGCAGCTGCTCCACCCAAATACGTCCCTCAAGGCCGTTCCAGCTTTAGGACAGTGATTCCCAGCCAGGGGAGCATTGGGATAGGGATCAAGGGCCAGAATCTCTGAGGCAGGCAGAGTTTTTTCACATAAGGTGAGCGCTCCCTCCTCTGCACTCCCCCGAGGACTGTTAGTCTCCAGTTATCCTCTGAGGTGTCCTATGAGCTACACTTGTCTGCTACAGGGTTGGGGCAGTGGCGGGAAAAGCGAACCTCTAGGCATTTGGGAAGTGAGGAGGGCAGGGGTGAGGCAGTAAGAATGGGTCAGGGCCACAGGCACTCTCGAAGCTCCTGGGTGTTGGCGGTAGGGCCTGCCCACAGCTGCGTGGGAATTGCTCCAGATGACAGGTAAGTAACTGCCCAGTGACGGATGTGGCCCCAAGTGGGGAGATGCCCCAGAAGAGGAGGATCGCTGGCCTGGGGAGCTCAGGCAGCACTGGCTGGTTTGACCCCGAACGCTGCTCTTGTAAGATCCCCTCCCGCCCATTCCGGCTGGACACCTACCCACAGACCCTCACTGGCTAGGGAGTCTTCCTTGCTGCTAAGCCAATGTTCTATCTTCTCCACGGAGCTCAGAAACAGCTGGGAACAAAGGAAAAGGCAAGAGGCAGTCGGCAGAGGGTCCAGCCACTGCAGGTGGAGTGACCCGGTGGCACAGGTTGGGGAACCAGGGTCCTGGAAGGCAAGAGCGCTGAGTGGTGGGGAAGTCCCTGGCCCAGCAGCCCCTCCAGCCTTAGCCTTGACCAGAGGCTGTGGGGTCAGCGCAGGCTGTGTTGGGTTGGGCCAAGATGCAGGCTGGGGATGGGACTGTGCCTGCCTGTAGCTCCAGGGCCTGCTGCAGCTGTAGCTGGTACTCCTGCCAGGTCCCTTCCAGGCTGCTCAGCTCCTGTTCTAGGCCAGCCAGGGCCTGGCGAATGTCGGGCGTGGAGGGGTGCCCCGCTGTGAGCAGTCGCTGCCCAGTGCTTCGGGCCAGGCTGCTGCTGTCTGTCCAGGAGTCCAGCTCGGCCTGGAACGGGACTGGGCTCAGATCACCGGGGACTGGAAGCAGCCCAGCAGGCAGGAGGAGAGGTGGGGAAGCAGCTGAGGAGTGGGAGGCTGGAGGAGACAGGCAGGGTGGGACACCCAGGAGGCCCAAGAACAAGGGGAGGAGAGGAAAGGGTGGAGGTGAGGGTCTGGGAAAGGCTTGGACCAGCTCCCTGCTCACCTTGAGCTCCTGGTGTTCTTCTAACATACGCCAGGCTTCCACAGGGCTGCAAGGAGTGGGGCTCATGTCCATCTGAGCCCGCAGCCTCTGGGCACCGACCAGCAATTCATGCAGCGTTGCCTGGAGTTTCTGAGCTTGGTGCAAGGCATCCAGCGCCTCCCTCCTGCCCACAGCGCTCATCAGCTAGTTCCCAGGCCTGCAAACCCCTCTCCCCTGTGCCCACTGGTGTCTTCTGTCCCTTAATCCCCTCAACCACAGGAGGGCCCACAGGCTGGGAGTTACTGGGAGGACAGTAATTTGCAGGCTGGAGAAAGAATCCCAGGGGAACACAAGGGCTGAGGGGAGGTGTGGGGACTGAGATGCCAGAGGATGGGTCGGCAAGGGCAAGGCCTGCCGGGTTCATACCGCTTCTGGGCCCTGCTCTGGAGCTGCCACCAGCTCTCGGCCACCTCCTGCTGCCTGTGCCTGAGGCTGTGGGCTGCCTCAGGGCTTCTCTGGCACAGGCGGCCCACCTCACGCTCTAGGGACTGTGGGGGAAGCCGGGGTCAGACGTTGGGGCAGGGGAGCCCTGGGCCACCCTGGCATCCCATATCCCCTCCTCCCCGCTTCTGCCCAGGGTCCTCCTGAGGAGGTGCCCTGGGCCCAGCTCCACAGCCAGCTGCGCACCTCCACCTGGGCCTGGATGGGGTGCACTTCCCGCTCCAGCTCCTCATGTTTCCGCAGCAGCCTCTGCACGTTCTCCAGATCCTTCCCGCAGTCCAGGGCCTGGATCAGGGCTTCCTGGGGGAGGGGCACAGCCAGTTACCTGCTGGGCCTTTGCTTCAGCTCCTCCTTCCTGGCAAAGGGCCCAGCCAGCAGCTTCTGTGTGCACAGCAAGCACCCAGTGTGATTTCCCAGCCCTGGCTTTGAGGGCCAGACGTCTCTTCCTTATGTGAGGGGGACGATTCAGAGGAGCAACTCTGGATTTGGAGTCTCCTCTGAGGGAAGAACCTCATGCGTGTGCTGCTTCCCTGTACACTGTCTCATTCGACTCTCATCCCTTGAGGAGTGAGAAAGAAAACAGAGCAAGGATGGACAGACAGGCCTCGGCAGACACCTGTTTCACACGAGGGCCTCCCAGACCGGGTTCTAACTCTGCCAGATTCAGCCTGGGGCTCTGTGGTTGTGAACAGTCCCAAGGCAAACATCCCGAGGGTCTGGGCTTCCTCGGGGATGGGAGGAAACCGAGAGGGTGTTTTCTGGCCTCTGGACCTGCAGTGTGTCTGAGACCAGGATCCGGGGGAGAAAGGAGACAGGGAAGCCCCCTGCTGAGCTTGCAATAGGTGCTTCTATGGTCCTGAGTTGATCCCAAGGGCCAGCCCATCAGCTGTCCCTGGTGCAGCCCTGATAGGACCCACCTCCAAGTACCCAGCAGAACAGGAGAGGCCAGTGAGGGGGGAGACACACAGGAGACTCTAGGCAGCACCCCCTCCCCTGACCGCATTTGCTCACAGACCCTGCCGGGACCCGCTTCCACCACGTACCTTCTCCTGAATCCTCTCGGTGACACTGTCCAGCTCTTGAGACAACATGTGTATTTCCAGGGCCCCTTCGAGCCGCTGCTGGTATTGGAGCAGGTTGCCATGGAAACTCGCCCACCTGGCCGAGGGGTGGTGGTGTAATGTGGAGCCCGAGGCGGCCCTCCATCCCTCTCCCGGCCCCTCGGTTCTGCCCAGCCTGGGACTGGCCTGCTGTTGAGCTGGCTTCGCCGCTGGCAGATGATCTTGACTTCCTCAGGGTCCCGGTTCTTGAGTTGCAGTGACAAGTCGCTGATGCTCCTGATGCGGGCATCACCCACTGTGTCCTGCAGGGGAGGTATGGGCGAGGGCACTGGCACCCCCCACGCAGAGCCCCTTCTTCCCACCTCAGTGGGCACTGGGAGCATGCCTGGGCCCCAGAGCACGAGGAACAGCATATTTGGGCAGTGGGAGGAACTGCTTCCTGCTTCCTCTACTGTGGCAGGTGACTGAGGTCACCCCGTCCAGGTGAAGTGAACAAGATCGGCTTGGAGCCTGCAGCCCCAGAGTCACCTCTAAGGCCAGAAAATGGGATCCCTGTGTTGGGTACCATGTAGGAGGGAAGAGTGGGCACATGCTCACTTACAGAAGCTCTTGAGACGGAGTCCCCCTCTGTTGCCCACTCTCCGTCACACTGTTGTTGTAATGGCACAATCTCAGCTCACTGCAACCTCCACCTCCCCGGTTCAAGTGATTCTCCTGCCTCAGCCTCCCGAGGAGCTGGCACTACAGGTGCCTGCCACCAAGCCTGGCTAATTTTTGTATTTTTCATAGAGATGGGGTTTCACCATGTTGGCCAGGCTGGTCTCAAACTCCTGACCTCAAGTGATCTGTCCGCCTTGGCCTCCCAAACTGCTGGGATTACAGGCGTGAGCCACCGCGCCCGGCCACAGAAACTTTTAAAATAAAAATTCAGCTTCTTGGATGAAGATAAGCAAATGGAGGTTGTGGAATGGAACAGTGAGCTCTGGCTTCCTGGGGTTTGGGTGTCCCCGCCTCAGGACTCGCCTGAGCTGAGGCTGGTGCTGCTTGGACACTGGGCGGGGTTTAAATGTGCACAGGGAGAGGTCCCCCGCAAGGTGCCATTGCAGGTCTCCTGGCTCTGGCATCCAGAGAGCTTGTTTAGATTTCCAAAGCACTTTCCTATGAAGTGCCTCGTGCGAGGTAGTCAGGGAAGGACAGTCCCCTCCTTTTATAGACACCAGAGCAGAGCTCCGAGGCTAACGTGGCTCCCTTGTGGCAGAGCCAGGATTCAAGCCCAGCTCCTTTAAAGTCTAGCTCTCTTCCTCCTACGGCATCTGGCACAGCGTCTGTGAAATGCTGCCATTAGCAAGGGATGTCTTAGGTTTAAGCACTGCCACCTTTTAAAAAGTTATACATACATGTACCAGGGAGACAAGGTTAGCACATTTGGTCTTTAACATCCAATTGCAAATACATTTGCCAATTTTATTTCCCCGTACACCACATAAGAGAAATAGATGTTTGGTGTGTGTATGTGTAAGGGGGCGGGTGTGGGACGAGGAGGAGACGCTGAGACGCTGAAATAGTCACACTGAAGGCGGGCGCTGATTATCCACTGCATCCAGGCATATGTCTCATCTTTTAAAGATTTTTTGAAATAATTATAGATGCACAGGAAATTGCACAAGTCCCGCAGGGAGGTCCATGTGCCCTTCCCCAGCTTCCCTTATGGCAGCATCCTATATAAGGATAACATTGAAACCACAAAGCTGACATTGGTATACTACTACCAACTAGACCAGACTTCATTCAGATTTTATCAGTTTTTGCAAGTATGCATCTGTGTGCAGCAGAGGGGGATAGGTCTACGAAGTTTTATCACAGCTAGAGATTCACGTATCTGCAACCATGCACATGCTCTCTTACCTCTGAGGTGGGTGCTACCCCCATTCTAAAGAGGAAGGAGCGAAGGCAAGAGGAGGGAGCCTGCCCGAGGGCACGGGAGTAGCAGGCATGGAGCCCACGCACTGCCCTACAGCCCACACTCCTTCCCTGCTCACAACTAGATTTTCAGTGAGGGATGCATGGCCAACGCTACCCAGCAAGGCCTCCTCACCCCGGTCGAGGTTCCTCGGAACTCGCGAAGCCGCCGTCGGAGCTTCAGGCAGTGCTCCAGGTCCTGGCCCAGGTCACCAACATTCACCATCACCTCCTGTGAAGGCCGAGGGTGGGGAGGAAGCGCTCTGAGCACCAACCCAGGCTCCTGGCACCTGCTGCTGGGGCTCCCTCCTGTCAAGGGAGGGCTCCTCCCCCCATTTCTCAGCTCCCCCCGCTGGCTGGGGCTACACCTTCTCCTGGATCCAGGCCTCTGCGAGGTCCACTCTCTGCAGGAACTCCAGGAAGTCCCGCCTGTCCTCCAGCTCCTGGGCCCTGAGGGCTACTGCCTGCCTCAGGTCCTCCCAGTGCTTCCGCAGGCCCTGCAGCCGCTGGGAGACCTCTCCCGCTCGAGGGTGGCTCTGTACCAGGAGAGCCTCTCCCTTCTGGAGGGAGAGAGGGGACACAGGACATCTTGCCTGCCGCCCTTCCTCCTAAGGCCGACATCACCCCTGGGCCACACTTTGGGGCAGGCATGGGGCTGAGGGCCCGGTTGTTACCTTGGCAACAGAGGTCATGACCTCCTCATGGGCCTGGACTTCAGCCTCAAAGGCCTGGTGTTTCAGCAGGGGCTTCAGCTTATCTCTCAGGTCCCCAGGAGGGATCGGCTTCTTCAGCTGCTGGGCCCATGCCTGGATCCAGTCCTCAGCCTGGTGGGGGTGGGACACGAACGCTGATGCTCTGCAGCCTTGGGCCCCAGATGCCACAGGCCTAGCCCTAGCCATTCCCAGGAGGCTGGCCTCAGGGGTAGAGTGGGCAGCACCTGGTCAATGAGCCCTGAAGGTTCTAGCTCCGGAAGACGGAAGACAGAAGACGTGCTGCAGGAAGCAGCCGGGCAGGGCCTTGGGTGGGCTCTCGTTTTGGAGGTGTGGCCCCTACTCCTGGGACCCTGGGCTGCTCTGCTCCCTTCCCTGCCTCTCTTTGCCCTGGCCCTGCTAGAGCTCGGGACACTGGTGGGGTCTCCACACAAAGGGGCTTAGATCCCATGGTCTGAGCTCCAGCACAGCCATCCACTCCCTGAACCTGTTTCTGCCTCACAGTGTTGTGGTATGAAGGCAGCTGAAAATGGTTGAGTGGTCCCGGTGGAAGGCCCTGGGCTGGGGGTGCCCTCTGACCTGGGTTGCGGCCTGGGTGAAGCTGGCCATCAGCAGGGAGGCGTGCAGGGCGTGTCCCCGGCTCTCTGCCAGCTCCTTCACTCTCACCCGGCGCTGCAGCAGGGCAGGAAGCAGGTCCTGCACCTGGGCGTGCCGGAGCGTCTTCAGCCGCTCACGCAGGGCTGCCTCCTGTGGGGCAGGGGCACAGCTACTGCTCTCCCACCCTGGGCTGGGGCAGGGTCTGGCCCGCAGGGCTCACAGCCCTTTCCTCAGCCCCGCATGGCTAAGGGGTGTCTGATCCTCCCAGCCACAAGCCAGACCAGTCTGCTCCCCAAGGACCGCGTGGTGTGCACAGATCCGAATGCCCTCCGCGGGTCTCTGCAGTGTGGCCCATCTCACCCTGGGCCCTCTTCTTGAGCCACACATACAACTTGCTCAGTCAACCCCAACCAGGCCCCCAGCCTCGCAGGCCCATCAGTACTGACTTCGGGAACACACCAAGCTCCCTGTGACCCCCTTCAGGACTCTCTCGCGACCCCCACACTCTGACCACAGCCAGGACTCCTGAGCCCATTACCTTCTTGTCCTGGGCAGTCAGAACCTTCAGGAAGAGCTCATGCTTGCGAATCAACTGCTCTACCTCTTCCACCGAGCTCCCCAAGGCACTGGTTTTCAGGGAGACCTGGATTCACAGAAAAGTCAAAGAGGCCACCATGCCTTCCAGCCAGCCAGCCCCTCCAGCTACAGTCTGTGCTAGGCTGTGCCCATGGGCACTCTGGGTATAGCAGGGCCTTAGGAGTGCCCGCTGAGCTTGGCGTGGAGCTGTGAGGAGGAGTGTGAGCCCAGGTTGGGAGGCTGTGACACCCCAACCTCTGCACCGCATGGGAGCACAACCAGCCTCTGGCCAACTTCTTTGGGGCTCAGTCTGGGGATGTCAGTGGAAGCTCAGGGGCCTCAGCGCTTCACCCAGCTCACCTGGATGGACTCATGCACAGCTGCCCCATATTAGAAAAAAAGCCAGAGAAGCAGGAGGAAAGGGACTGAGCAGAGAGAGGAGAACAGAAAGGAGGAGCAGGAGGCATGTGGAGTGTGAGGGCGGGACGGGACCTGCCTCCTGGGCCGCGAGGATCTCCTCCAGGCGGCCGCACTCTCTGAGGAAGAGCTGCTCCTGCTGCTCAGCCTGCAGCCTCTCTTGCTTCCGCACCCAGGCCTGATACACCTGGTCCCGCTGGTCCTGCAGGGCTCGAAGCTTTTCTTGGACCTGGGGATGGACACGTGAGGAGCTTCAGCTGGGGAGGGTGGTGTGGGTGAGGTGAGGACTGGATCCTGAGGGAAGCCTCTGAGGAAAGGCCAGCATGGCACAGTAGGGCGGGCCACCAGGTGGCCAGGCACAGGCTAGGTCAGCTAGGGTATGTGGGGGCACCAGGAAAGGGGGCCCACCTCCTTGGTGGGTGTCCCTGCAGCCAGGAGTGCCTGCTGGCCCAGCTGGGTGGCCTGCTGCCACAGCTTCTCCCGGGCCTCCAGCTCCGCCCGGAGCCACTGGTGGGCACTGAGCTTCAGCGGGCCACGGCTGGGCTCTGGCGAGCTCTCCTCCAACTGGAGGTCCTGGCGCACGCGGGCTGCCCAGGAGGCGTAGTCGCGCACCTGATCCCAGAGACACGGAGGGAGAGCGGGTGAGGGAGACGCGGAGGGGGAGGGCCGGGTGAGGGCCGGGTTTCAGCAGGAAACCAGGTGCCGAGGCAACTGCAGCCCACCTGAGTCCACTCCTCACACAGCTCAAGCCGACCTGGGTCGGGGCCTCGGCTGAGGCACGTGTGGCCCTTTGTCACTTGGTTTCTCCGTTCTCATCCAACCCGATCCTCCCAGAACCACGAATCCTCCACGTGAGCCAGACCCTCACCACGACACATCTCTGTCCTTTGCTCCTGCTGACGCTGCTGCTTAGAAGGTCCTCCTCCTGCCTTCCCATCTCCACAGAGCTCACCTGGATGAGGCCATGAGCGGACTGGCGGCTATAGCAAGATCAGCCTCATCAAGACTGCTTGATGGGGAAAGAAAGCTCGCCTGCTCTTCAACGGCCTCTTGGCCGCCTTTGCCTGGTGAAGCCTTCCCTGGTATTTGACACTGCACTGCTCTCCGTGTTCTCTGAATTACTAATTTAACCCTTACAGACTGTCTTCTGCTGATTTGTATACAACTACACAAGACTGGTGCTGGAGGGACTTCAGGTCCTTGACCAAATATCTCATTGCACAGAGGAAGGGTAAATAGCACAAACAGTCTTGTAAACTCTAAGTGCGTGACAAACCCAAGGTTAAGTGCCTTGCTCAAGCTCACACTGACAGCAAAGCAGCAGAGTTGGGTCCCTAAACTCAAGACTTTTTGTAGTGTCAGTTTAGGCCTCCTGGTCTGCCAGGTCCCAGGACAGGGAGATGCCAGGGACACCCCATGGCCAGGACCCACTGTTCCAGTCTGATTCTCTGGGTTTTGGGCTCATCTGCCCAGGAAGGAGGGCTCCACGAGGGCAGAAGTTCCACCTTCCATAGCTTCTATATTGCCCTCCTCTCTCTACCTGCGGCTTCAGCAGGGGGCTGAAGAAGGACATTGAATAGATGCTGGCTGATCCAGAGCTCACTGTCTAACATCTGGGTCTCCAGTTATGAGCTTTCCTGGGCCGTTCTTACTCTCAGCCCCGGCTGGGACCCCGCATGACTGCCCTGCCACTCACCTTGCTGGCACTGACCCAGACCCTAAGGTGTCACTGCTATGCCCATGTGCTCAGCCCCTGACCAGCCAGACTGACCTCCGTGTGCTCATGCTCTCCCGCCTGAGTTCATGCTTGTTCTCCCTCCGGAGCTGGAGGGCCTCATGCGTGCATGCCCATGTGTGGTGCAGCACACACACATGCGCATAGACGCCACCCAAGGGGCGGGAGCCCTCACCGCTGTGCGGAAGCGGGCCAGGAGGCGTGCCCGCTCCAGCTGGGCCCTGCGTTGCTCCACACGTCGCTGCAGCACTGCCCACGCCTGCATCACAGCTTGCTGCCTCTGCTGCACCGCATGGGCCTGAGGCCCCGGGCACAGCTTCTGCACCCTGCCTGCAGTCTCCAGCAGTTCCTGCAGCTGCGGGAGGGGCAGGGAACAGGGAGACAAGGGTCACGTCTTCCTGACTATCCCACAGATATATCCCTTGCCTGGGAACTCTGGCCCCCTTGGGCCACATCCTGCCATGCACAGTAGGCCCATGGGAGGCCCTGAGGGACAGTGGAAAATCTAGAGGAACAGGCAGGCTAGCCTGAGGGGGCTGCAGGGGCCTGGGTCGGAAAGGCAGCCAGCTGGGCTCACCTGCTGCTTGGTGCCCACGAGTTCTCGCTCCAGCCCCTGGTGGCTCCTCAGCTGGGCCTCCAGCCCACGCAGGTCCCGTGCCACATTGTTGGGGAGGCTCGCGGCTTTCTCCTGAGGAAAGGAGAATGCCAAGGAGATGAGAAATGGAGGGTGGGCACTGAGCCTGGAATGTGTCCACTTCTAGCAACCCCTCCAGCTCACACCTTGACCTGGGTGAGGACTTCCAAGAGATCTCTGTGAACTCTGAGGGTGGTCTCGGCATCTCGGAGCGCGTGGCCTCGGGCCTGGGTCAGCTCCCACAGCTCCGACCAGGTGGCCCTGCCCGTGGCGTGTGGAAGACCAGCAGGGGATCAGCCCTGGGCTGCCTCGTTCCTCCCTCTCGCTAGGTCTGGTCAGCCCCCTCCTCTCTGGGTTGTATCAGAACTTGCTCGAAGCTCCTCCTCCTTAAAACCTCTCCCGCCTGTGGCCCTGCCTACGCACTTTCTTCCCGGGAGCCTGTCTTCTAGCTTTACCATGAATTCCATGTTTTGATGCTGTAATACTGGGCACTGAATGGTATCTGTGCTCTGCGACACTCCTTACATCTTGTGCTTTGATTTATAGCGCGTCACCCAGATTATGATTACGGACGCTTTGTGGGCAGAGGTCACATCTCTCCATTCTTCATTAACTCTGCAACTCGCTGAGCTCCTAAGGCTTTTGCCAGGCCAGGCTCTGGGCTAGGGGTTATGAGCGAGTCATGACCTTGCCTGAAAGCTCACAGGCTGGGAGTGGATCCAAATCAGCCAAGTGGACAACTAGGAACGACATGAGGCATGAGCTGTCCCGAGTGAGCACAGGAGCTGGGACAGCTCAGGGGAAGGCCCTGACATCCGGCCCCACCATCTTCCTACAGCTCCTGCTCTCAGTCCCAGGAGCAGGACTCTGACCTGCACACCCAGCCTCACCTCCCTTCACAGTCCAGAGCCTGTGGCGGGCTTGGCTCCTCCGGAGCTAGGCCCCCTGCAGAGCCCCGTGGGCAGCCGGGGCCAGCGCGGCCCTCACAGCATGCCATCCTCTCTTACCACTCTGGGCCCTGCCTGCCCAGCTCCTTCCCCCACACCCCATGCTGGCCTGGCCCACTGGGCACTCACTGCAGATCCTGCTGCCTCTGACGCACCATGGGGCCAGCACTGTGCCCACGCGCTAGCAGGCTCTCCGCCAGCAGCCGGCAGGCGGCCATCCGCTGGCCGCCCATCTCCACTTGGCGCTGAAACTTTGCAAACTTGGTGCAGAGGTGCTGAGAAGACGGGAGTGGGTGACAGGGTAGCCCCCGAATGGTTACGCGGCAAGCAGCCTGGGAATTGAGGCACCTCAGTGCCCAACTGGGTGATATGGGCTTGGACGGCCACGGCGTCTGCCCGCTCCCCTCAGCAGGTCCGCCTCAGCCAGGGCTCACCGCTCTGCACCACCTTCTCCCTCCGCCCCGCCAGGGCCAGCTTTCCTACCCCACAGGCTCTGCCCCAGGACACCCTCCTTGACCCTGGCCCTCTTCTCACCAGGGTGTGCTCGGGGTCCTCCCCCAGGCTCTCCCCTCCTTTGGCCGCCTGCTTCTGGCGTGCCAGCCAGCTCTGCAGGTCCTCGGTCTCCCTCAGGAACTCGTGCAGCTTCAGGGCCCCCTCCAGTTCCCAGTCCCTGTGGTGACAGCCCGTGGTTCCCCAGAAGTGAGTTGCCCGCCCCCCGGGGGCCAGCCAGGCCAGCCAGAGGGGCCAATCTGAAGAATGGGGTTACTCATGGTCTCTGTCCAAGCCTGCAGCTCGTGATTCAGGCAATAGTAGACCCAGCAGGGCGAGTGTAGGGGCAGAGGAGGGTGTGGACATGGGGAGATGTGGGGAGATGGACAGCAGGGAGTTGTGGGGCCTCACTGAAGAATTTATGGAAAGAGGTGAGCAACGCATACCCTTCTCCTAGCACCACTCTACAGCCTGGGGTCATGGGTTCTGCTCGACTTAGGGCCATGGCACGGGAACAGTCAGCTGTGGCTAGGCCTCCTGTACCCACTGATGAGAGGGGGTACGGTGCCCTCACCGTGTGGCCGCCAACTCCTGCAGTGCCTGCAGCTGCTCCCGGAGCCTCTCCTGCGCCACACGCTGCTGCTCAGGGGCTTCAGGGCCAGTGAGGGTTTGGGCCCTCTGGTCAAGCTCCTCCATGGAGCTCCAGTAAATGGTTAGTTCCTCCCGTAGAGCCTGTGATGAACGAGGACCCACGCCAGGCTCAGCCTGGGTGACTCATCCACCCACCTGTCCGTCCCCCACCCATCTAGTCACCAATCCTCATCCATTCACCCACCACTCACACCCCCATCCATCTACCTCAACGCATCCATCCGCCCACCCAGCAACCCTCTACCCATCACTGATGGAGTAAGGACTTATTGTTCCATTAAGTGAACACCTGGTCTGTGCCCACTGAGGGCTCATTATTTAGCAGGGAAAGGTGAATGCTGGCTAATCTGGGCCAAGGAAGGGAGGGCACAGGAGGCATCAGACTGAACCCCAACCTCCATGTGTGAGAGAGAGGCAGAATTAAGCAAGCTGTCCAGTATAACCGGGGGGGTGCTCCGTGAGGCCAAGGCTACAGGCCTTTAGAAAAGATTCTCTGAAAGTCCTGTGGCAGAACACACTGGAACTGGGGCTGTGCAGAAAGCATGCCCAGACAGGAGGACACTTCAGTGAGAGCAGGAACCGGGACTGCTGTGGGCCCCAGGCTTTGGAGCTTGTGTGGTTCTGGGAGTCCAAATTCAGGAGTGAGGAAGGGGACTTCGAGACCTCCCTCCCTTCAGCCAGGGGATGTTTGTGGGAGGAGGTCAGCTTCAGGAAGGGCATTTAGTTAGCTCAAAGGATGTGAGGCAAAGCCTGGGAGGAATAAACCTGTGGGAGATATGGAGCAGGCTGGGGAGGTGACCTCAACAGAGGAGAAAAGTGCGAGGGGTGGGGTAGAGAGGAAGCAAGAGTAGGCGGAGAAACCCCAAAGCCACAGGGAGAGGCAAGACTCATAAGAAGATGAAGGGAGAAAGCATGTACATCACAGTGCCCTGGTCGCCTTGGAAGAAGGGGCACTGTGGGATCTGGGTGGGCAGTGGGGATGGGGCTGTGTCTCCAGGAAGCAAGAGCAGGGCTCCATGCCTCTGAGAGAGCGAGGGTGGCAGCCCTCTTCCTGTGGTCCATCATCACCTAAGCCACACTGGAGGGGAGGCTCAGGACGTGGTACCTGGTGCTTCTTAATGAGCCTGAGGGTGGCTGCCTCGTCTCTGCCATAGTCCTGACTGCTCACCAGCAGCTGCTTCTCCTTCACCCAGCCCTCCAGCTCTGACACATCCAGAAAGTACTGCCAAGAGTGGGGCCGACTCACCTAGAGGATCTCAGGACTCTCCTTCAGCCCTGGAGACATCTGCCCCTGCTCTCCAGCATGCTGCACAAAGGGGCTTCTGTGCCCATGGGGCACCCATCAGCTCCCGGCCCAGAGCCCCCACTGACCCGCCTCCCTGAGAGTCCCACAGGTGGCCCCTCAAGGAGCCCTGACTTCTGCCTCATCCCCCAACCCCACCTCCCTGCATCCTACCTGTTGGAAAGTGACAGCCTGCTGCAGACACCGGGCCCGCGCCTCACATGCCCTCTCCAGCTCTGCCCAGCGGTCTTCCAGCTCCTGGCACTGCTCCATGATGTGTGGGGCTTGGGGGTGCCCTGAAGCTGCCAGGCTCTGCCCAGAACTCAGCACCCGTTGCACCTGCCCCTGGTGAGCTTTTACCTCCACCTGGAGCTCCTGCCACAGAGCGGCTTGAGAGGCTGCTGCTCTTAACCCAGGGGCGTCTGGAGCAGAGCCATGGATGTGGCTCCAGGCCCCATCCAGGCAAGATCTCCAGGCAAGATCCCCAGGGTCAAAATAGCTGGGGCAGAGATTTGGAAATTGGGATACCCAGTGGGGAGGGCTTAGAGGCCAGGACACCTGAGTAGGGGCAGAGCGTTTCTAAGGTCTGGGAAGTGGATGTCCGGAATCATGTAGGAAGAAGAGGGCTATTACCTTGTGCTTGCAGTGAAGGCTCTGGGCATCATTCAAGCACTCGGCATAGCTGGTGGGGTTGCTGCAGGGCATGTGCTCAGCCACCCATGAGAGCTCCATGTTGCTCAGGTAGCCGAACTGGTGCAGCTCCACTGAGGCCTGCAGCTGCAGGCCCCGGATGGCCAGATGCCCCTGCAGAAGCTCCAGCCTAGGAGGAGGAGGAAGAGATGGGAGAGGTTGGGAACAGAGTGAGGATAAGGCTCCTGGTTCTTTCCTTGGCCCAGACGGGGCCCGTGAAGAACAAGACCAGGGAACAGAGCAAAGCCCCACCTGACAAAGAGAGGCAGCGGAAGGGCGCCAGGGCCCCACCTCATGGCCTAGATGACTTGCCTGACCGCACTGTGGGGGTCCTGCTGAAGATATATAATGGGGTCTCCAACCGTCCCATCCAGAATGACTCTACCCATAAGGGAGGAGGTCTAGACACCCCAGTCCTGTGGGTGCCACCCTGTGGGAACTTAAATTCACACAGGGGAGTGACACACAGGTGGGTGGGAGGACAGGCCCCACCTCCGGAGGTGCTTCTGGGTCTCTTCCAGGATGGCCGGGGAGGCAGCCACGATACGGGCCTGGGAGGCGAGGGCAGCCATCTTGGCGGCCAGGGCCCGGCTCTCATTCTCCAGCTGGTGGTGCCGTTTCTGCAGCTTCCTGCTGGAGCGCAGGTCCTGCCCCGTTTCTGAGCCCTGCAGGGCCCCCTCGAGCTGCTCCAGCTGCTCCTTTGCATCCTGGGGAGGGACGCCAGGAGCTGCCTTAGGCTCTCCGTGTATAGCACAGCAAGTGGCCTTCCCGGGCTCTGGGACTGTAGGATTTGCAGGACCAGGTTCACCAGGGACCTCTGTCCCCACCACTGCCAACCCCCAACCAGAAGTGCCCAATCTTCCCCTGTTCCCTCACACTTCTTTCTCCCTGGGGGACTCAAGCTGGGCTGACCACACGCTGGACACACAGGAGAGAATCCTGTATTGGCCGACTGAGGGGAAAGCCACACTCAGCTTGTCCTAGGCCAGAGGCCTCCAAAGGCTGCAGAGCCAGGGTCAGAACACCCAGACTTCTCCCTCCCTGTTCTGTCCGGCCCAGCCTGGACTCCGTCTCCCTCTTGTGCCCTGTCCCTCTTCCCAGCGGACCTGCAGCTGCCTCAGGAGCTGCTCCTGCTGTCCAGCCTGCCGGAGCTCGTCCCCACGCTCAGTCATCTTGCGGTTCAAGGCTTCCCACCTGCTCCTCAGGCCTTGAAGCCTAGTCTGTATGTCCTCCTGGCCACCGGGCCTCCCACTGAACAGCTCTCTGCCGACCTGGAGTGGAGAGAAAGGCCCAGGGAGCTTGGCTGAGCTGCTGGTACCACCCGTGGCCGCAGCAGGCTGGACCTGGGTGGCAGTGGAGGTGAGGGGCTGGCCACAGCTGCATTCCACAGGCTGCCTGGACGAAAGCAGTTCATGTGGCCCCAAAACTGCAGGTAGGAGGGTCCTCTGACCCCGGCAAATGGAGTGAGGTGAGCCGGCATTAGGTTGGTGGCTGGGGAAAGCCGTGTTCTGGTAGAGGTGGTCAGCTCTGGGACTTGCCACGGAGAGTTGAGGGGGAAGGGATGGATGGCGGCAGCTTTGGGACTGGTTTGGGTGCCAAGGGGATGCCAGCAGCATCAAGGAGGCTTGGGGAGGGAGGTTCTAAGTTCAAGCTGAGGCAGATTCTTCCTTCAAAGACTCTTCCATGAAAACAGGTGGTGCAGTAGGGTTGGGAATTTGAAGACGAGGAGGCTCTGCACTCTCTGTCCCATGTCCCCCACCTGCTGCAGGGCCTCCACGTGTCTGCGGGTGGCGAGAAGCTCGCTCTCAGCTGCTTCGTGCCGCTTGAGTGTCCACAGAATGTTTCTGCGCACTCCGGAGGGCTCATGTGCCGCCATCAGCTCCTTGTCCTCCATCCACTGCGTCAGCTCCGCCACATCCCGCTTCCACTCCTGCCAAGAACCGGGCAAGCGTGGGTCTCAGAGCATGGGGGTGGGGGCTGGTGCAAGGACCTACCTCTAAGGGAAGGGATCCCCCACGGGGAAAAGCAGGACCAGAGCTGGTTCTGGGTGGGGCCTGGGGTTGCTGCTCCCCGTGTGGGGCAGAAGGGCTGTGCCTAGAGAGGAGGAACGCCTGTCGGGTCCTTGCTGCTCTAGCCGACATCAGATCCCCTACGGCTGCACCTCTCCAAACACAGGGGAGCTCAGGGAGCCCCCAGCCCTGCTCTGCTGTGGGGGCTGAGCAAACATTGGACAGAGCCAAGGCTGGCAGCTGGTGCCACGACCTGTGCAAGACCCTAAAGTGTGGCCCAAAGCACTGGGGAAAGGGCATGGTGGGAGGAGGGGGAATGTGGGCTTAGTTCAGAGGCCCAGACATCAGGCCCGGCCCTTCGTCTGCGGGCGGTGTGGCCACAGCCCCAGTTTTCCTCATCAGGAAAAACCTGAGCTGTGCTGCCTGCCTCACACAAGGTGTCGAGAGGATGAATGACACAGCAGGTGAGGGAAGTGCTCTGTAGGCTGCACAGAGCTCCGCATGGTCTCAGGCCTTCTTCTCAGGGAGGCCGCATGCGCCCTGGGCCCTGCC
Organism: Theropithecus gelada; assembly: GCF_003255815.1. NCBI lineage: Eukaryota > Metazoa > Chordata > Mammalia > Primates > Cercopithecidae > Theropithecus > Theropithecus gelada. The sequence continues at coordinate 17,273,199 of NC_037674.1, forward strand.
CCTCACCTGGAGCTGGAGGGAAGCCAGCAGCTGCCTCCTCCTCTGCTCACTCCTGCCCTGGAGCCTGATCCACTGTGCCTGGACACTCTGCAGTTGCTCTCTGACCCTGGAGGGCCGGGGGAGTTGGAGGAGGGCATGGGAGAGGACTCCCACCGCAGCGCGAGGTGTACTCTCCCCTCACCCCCCACTCTCCCAGCCCCAGGGCGGCCGTCTGTGCAGGCTGAGAAAGGGTCGTCTGCAGGTGCTGCAGACTGAGGCCAGGCTCACATGTGTGCAGCTGGGTGCTGGCTCCGAACCAGCTTCTCGCCGCGTGCCCGCAGAGCCTCTGCCCGAGGCCCCAGGGTGCTCAGGAGCCGCCCAAATTCCCGGTGCTGCTGCAGCAGGCTCAGGGCCTCCCTCACGTCCTCCTGGGAGTGCAGAGACCTGAGGTCATGCCTGGGAGGGTGGGAGTCAGGACCATCTCACCCGCCACTGTCCCAGCCCAGCTTCCGGACCCAAGGGGATGAGCGCCCTCCAGTGACAGGGAGTGACAGCCTAGCTCCACATTCCTGCTCCATACCCCAAGGTTGTCCAGGTGCAGCCAGGACTCATGGTTGGCACAGGTGGCAGTGAAACCATCCACTTCTCGGCCAAACTTCTGCAGCTCCAGCCCCTCTTGCAGCCACTGCTGCCTCTGCTCCCACACAGCCTTCAGTTTCTGGCCTTGCTGCCCCAGGAGCCTCAGAGTGTTGGCCACCTCTTGGGAGTCTGGGCAGTCCAAGGCTGCCATGGGCTGGCTCTGAGCGTCCAGCTGCCGCAGCCTGACCAGGATGACAGGCAGAGAGTCAAACCCCAGCAGGCCCCCCTTGTCAGCCTCCTCCTCCTCTCACCTCCAGGGTTCATGCATCTTGGAGCATGAATGAGACACTGAATGTGATAGACCCAGCAGAGTGCTTAGGATGCAGGGGTTCCCAAGCTCCCACCAGCTCCACCTGGCCGTCCTTAAGTGTGGACTGTCAACGGCCAATGCCGGGCCTAGAGCACATGCGGAGGCAGCACAGCGCAAGAGGGAAAAATCACACAAGCCACACAAGCATCTGATCCCAGGGCCACTGCAAGCCCCGATGGAGCCTTTGAACAATTAGAAAAGGTGCCCCTTTCAGCAGGTGGCTTGGGAACAGGTAACACCCTTGTGTGAATTAGAGCAAGGCTCCACTTCCTCTGAGCTGCTGCAGCCCTGAACCAGGTACTGGAGTCTGGCAAGCTGAGGACCAGATGCATTTCAGTGCCCACTTGACCACCTGCCAGGCGCCCTCAGGTGGGGCACAGCCTGTGGACTGTCCCTGGTGGCCTTGCCTGCCTGCCAGCCCATAACATCATCCCTGCAGGAGGAGAGGCACCGCCTGACTGAGAAGGTGGGTATCTCAGGCCCATGGGTGGGTCCTGAGTCATTCCACTTAGGGGCCAGTGGGGTCCGTGTTACCCAGGATGGCAGGGGAGGGTAGATGCCCTGATTGAAAGCAACGCACCGGGCCCACCTGGAGGGGGCCGGCCAGGCCTGGGCTGGAGAGAGCCTCCTAGGCAGCTCAGTGTCCTGGGTCTCTCCTTAAAGCGTACAGGCTGCCTGACCCAGTCCTCAAGCACCAGATGCCAGATGCCAACCAGTCTGGGCCCCTCCCTGGGGAAATCACACTACTTCCTGCATGCTCTTTCTGGGCTTGAACCCAGAGCCCAGAGCCCCGGGCCCAGCCCAAAGCACACCCCTTCTGCCCTCCTGTCCTGACCTCTCCTGCCACAGGTGGATCTCCTCCAGCAGGTCTTGGTGCTCCCTCAGCAGCCGCTGAGCCGAGGCCACATCCACCGACTCCTCCTTGCTGCGCAGCTGAGCCTGGACACTCTCTGCCCACAGTAGCAGTTCCTGGTTCTCTTGCAGGAAGCTCTGCCGGGCCTGAGCCTCAGCCTGGTCCCGGGCCTGTTGGGCCACTCGTTCCTGTACTTGCTTCAGCAGCCCCTGCAGTGTTTCCACCTGTCCTTGCAGAGGCTGGCTCTCTGCGTGGCCTGACTCCTCGACCCTGAGAGACAGGGTGCGCTGCATAGTCATTGCCTTGTCCTAGGCCCAGTGCCCCAGGCGCATGTCCTCCTCCCAAACCTGCATCCCCCAGGGACAGTGGTGGTGACTCTGAATGGCCCACTCCACCCTTGACCTGGGGGCAGCAAGAACATAGGGCTCTTCCTGTCCCCAGGAGCATTTTCTGCTGATCATCCCCCCTACCTTTCCCAGAGCGCTTCTGACAGCCCCTCCTGCCTGTCCTCTCCCCAGCCCAGTTTCTGTCCCTTCCTCATTTCACTACCCTGCCCACGTCTTCCCATGGTCGTCACTGCCTCCCAGTGCCACCACTGCACTGGCCGTACTTTATGACCACCCTTTGGAGGAGGTGGACCCTCCTCTCCAGCACCAGAGTCGTCTTCTGGGCCAGCTGCAGGGTGTGGCGGGTGTCCTCTGAGCTCCCTGGCTGCAGGGCCTCCAGCTGGAGGAGCACGTCTCGCAGCTGGACCTGTGTGGGTCCACACTCCTGCAGAAAACTGCACACTTCCGCACTGTGCGCCAGCTGCACGGCCTTCTCCCTCTTCAGGGCCTCCAACTGCCCCCACCTGGGCAGAGGGTACGAGGTTGTCTCCACCACAGGGACACCTCCCCATCCATCCTGGAGCCTTGGCCAGAGCCTCACATGACAGAAGCTGCCAGACTGGCTGTCCCTTGCCCCTTCCCTGTGCCTCGGACATGTCCAGCCTCTCCACCTGGCACGGTGGGAGGAGGTGAGTCAGGCCCAGGCTGGGCATTGTGTCCGCCTGCCTCGCCACCTGCACTCCTGCCTCGTTCTCACCTCTGGCTCAGTTCCTCCTGCTGTCGTTGGATTTGTGTGGAGTTCCCAGGATATCTCTGCCTCAGTTGCTCAGCAGAGCTGCTGACCTCAGCCCAGAGGCCCTTTCCCACAGCCAGGGCAGTGAGGAAGTTCTAGGGAAAAGGAGGACCCAGGCCTCTTGGGGGGCTTTTTCTTTTTCCGCACTCCCCTCAAGCCTATGATGTACCTCAGTGGTCCTCTCTGCTACAGGGGTGCCCACGTTGCCTGCCCCTGGAAGGACAGCCATCTGAGTCTTAAGGGCCAGGAGGCCCTGGAAATTCAGGCCAGCTCTCTACTCCCCTCCCCCAGGCAGGACGGTAGTTAAATTGGAGAACTGAGTTACAGCAGCGGACCACAGGGAGGCAGGGGCAAGGCGAGGAGGAGGTGCCAAGCTCCCAGGGCTGTACCTCATATTTGAGCTGTGTGACTTCCAGGATGTCAGCTTGGAGCTGCACCCTTTGGAGCAGCGCTGTGTGCTTCTCCAGCCACAACTGGAGGTCCCTACAGGAACTGCAGAAGCTAAACAGGGCCATGGCCTCCTCCAGCCGGGCCCTGCGGCGCTGGAGAGAGGTGGCCCAAGGCTGGGGTGAGGGTCGGGGAAGGTCAAAGGGGTGCTCCTCCCCATCCCAGCCCACCAGCAGAGCCCAGGGTCAGGGCCAGAGGGGGTCCCTGCCTCACTGCTGGGCCCCACATCCTCTCTCAGAGGCCTCTTGGCACCACCTGGAGGGAGCTGGCAAGGGCTTAGGGTAGGGTAAAGGGACCTGGCAGTGTGCTCCTGTCTGACCTTGCCCTGCTGAAACCCCTCAGTGCCAGCTCTGCTCTTAGGTGAAATCCACACCGCTCCCTCTGCCTGCTCCACCTCCACCTGCCTCTCTAGTCTCTCCTCTGGCCATGGCCTCCCCAGCGTCTGTGCTGCGGGCACCCGGGTCTTCCCTTCCTCCACTGGGCCCCCTTCCTACCTTTGCACAGGTCCTGGCCAGCACCCCTGGGTTTACCTGCTTTCTGTTTCTCATTCAAGCCTCAGCTTAAAAGTCCTTCCCTCCAAGGTGTCTTCCCTGACCTCCAGCCTGACCTGGGCTACCTTCTCATGTGATCCCATCACACCCGCATCTAATTAGTTGTCTAACATCTTCTTAGCCATGAGAAAAGCTCCTTGAGGACAGGGAACATGTCAGTCACTGCCTTCTCCCCTGGGATCATTGCGCAGGAGTTTCTGGCACAGGGTAAGGACTCGAGCATTTCTTGAAAAAGAAGTGTTACCTCTGCCAGGGCCCGCACACTCTCATAGTCCTGACCCAAGTGGTCCTGTGTCTGGAGTATGGTGTTGGGATCAAAGTCAGGGTCAGGCTCAGCTGGGAGAGCCGTCTTCCAGGCATCCCCAGGGTGGCAGGAAGCCTCACTCCAGGGCCCTGGGTTCCTCAGGCTTCCTCCTGGAGGGCTCAGGGCACACTTCACCTGTGTGACAGAGGGCAGCGTGTCTAGAGAGGGCCCCATCACGCAGCAGGGGCTTTGGCTACCCCCGCCTCTGTGCCCTGAGACCTGGAGGGCCTGAGCTGTAGCTCAAGGGGTGTGTGGGACATGGGTCTGGGGGACAGGAAACTTCCTTGGGGCTGAGAGTCGAGGGGCCAAATGTGAGCACAGGATCCGATGGCTTTGACTTCCACATCATGTGCTACACACACAGCTTCTTGAATGGGGGCTGTGAGCCAAGCTGTACGTGTTTTAAAGAACTTTGGGGGCTCAATGAACTGAGCAAGGGGTGTCAGAAGGCAGTCTGAGGCAGTGATGAGTCCAAACCACCAAGGAGGGCTAAGTCAGGAGAGACAGCCAAACAGGGCTGAAGGGTCACTACCGGCCTGGATGCAAGTGGAGGGAACCTTCCTGGAGGAAACTGCTTAACGCTCTGAAACTGCCAGCAACGGGAGCCAGGCCAGGCTGTATCTGGATGCCCTCGGTCGGCGTGGGCAGACAGGATTCCAGTACTTCTGGGCTAGGTCAACAGGTGAGATGCCCCTGAGGACTAGGGTGAGGGACACCCACAGCCACGGGAAGGCCACGAATTCCAGGCCAGAGGCCACAAAGGCCCTCCCATTTTTGTCCTCTGTGTGGCCCAGCGGCAGTAGAGCAAGGGAGACCTTCCCTGTCCCCCGTCCGCACCGTGAACAACGACGCCCGGGCCGAGGCCTCCCGCGCCTGCTCCTCCAGCCGCCGCAGCTCGGCCGCGAAGGAGCGCAGGACGCGCTCCAGCCGCACGTGGCGCCGCAGCAGCGTCTCCGCTGCCGCCTGGTCTTGACCGCAGGACGCTCTCTCCAGCGAGAATCTCCGCTCGCGCAGCCACGAAGCCGCCTCCGCCGCGTCTGCGAAGTACTGCAGGAGGGGGTCGGGGGGTGTGTGGATGAAGGGGCGCGGCTGAGCGCTGGCAGGTCCCGGCACCCCTATCCCCCGCCTCGCTGGGCCCCGCCCCTACCCCGCCCCTACCCCGCCCCGCTACCTGCAGGACCAGCAGGGCTGTCTGCAGCCGTGCGCCGTGCTCCACCACCCGGGTCTGAAGCAGCTGCCACGCGCCCTGCACGGCCTCTGCCCGTTCCCCGGGATCCGGCTGCGTCGGGGGCCTGCGGGCGCTGAGGTCGCGTCCCCTCCGCACGAGATCTACGCACACGGCCTGGTGGCGGTGGACCTCAGCTTCCAGGGCCTAGCGGCGGGCAGAGCAGGGGGCTCAGTGAAGGAAGAACAGGGGAGGGCCCGGGGGCCGAGAGGGAAGGGTGCAGCGCTAGCGACTGGCGGGCGTGCACGGGGAGCTGCCACCTTGTGTTTCTGCAGGGTGCCTGCGATCTGGCTGAGATCCCGGCCCAGGACCGCATTCCCCACCCGCTGTCCGCACTCCTTCAGCCAGGCTTCCTCCTCTTCACAGTTGCACAGGAACTCTGCCCGCTGTAGGGTCTGCTCCAGCAGGGCCCGCCTGAGGAACAGTAGGGACCACTGAAGGACATGGGGAGTAGTGGGGCATGGGCAGTGGGTTCCCCTCAGGCGTTAGACACTCCCCTTAGGGTTTTTCTTTTCCCTGGATGACTCAACAGGTGAGACAGAGGCTTTGGAAGTGAGGGTCAGTATGGAGAAAACTGCCAGGCCAACAGTACTTTAACCTGGGCAGGAGATAATTTGGGTTACAGAAAAGTTCTGGGAAAGGTGGAAGAGTTGGGGCAGTCTCTTACCGGGCCCTGACAAGAGCCACCAGGCTCTGGTGGAGCTGGACCAGTGTCTTGGCCTTGGCCTGCAGCACCTCCACACTGGTGCCCAGGGAGGAGTCCAGCTCTGCTGTCTGCTGGGCAAGATGGCTCACATGGGCTCCGTGGGCCGAGACTTGGGCCTCCAGCAGGTCATGCCTCTGCAACAGCTCCACCACTTCTGCCAGCTGCTGCCCACAGGCGGTGGACCTGGCCGGCCCCTGGCCAGAGATGAGTGGTCATTGCAGTGGCCCCAAAGTGCTGGGTCCCTCTGAGCACTGGCACTGGGGAAGTCCCCCCTCCTGCTGTGTTTCCCAAGGGCCTGCTGGTCCAGTGCCCACCTGCAGCTCCTCTAGCTGGTGGGAGGCAGCCTCCACCTCCTGCAGCAGGCTCAGCACAGCCTGCATGTCTGCCACCTGCTTCCTCTGTCCCTGCAGACGCTGAAGGAGCCTCTGCCAGCGCAGGGTAACTTCCTCCTGCCTGGAGGACGTGAGAATAAGGGAGCTCTCCTCTGGGTTGGGGCAGGGAAGCTACTTCAGGGTTCCCCGGTCCGTGATGGGGCTTGGCTGCCCTGGAGGAGTCTGACCTCTGTGGCTGGGGCAAGGCCTATGGACTCTGAGAGCATCCTGGCAGGGGGTGGGAGGGGCAGTGTGTCCTATCTTTGGACACATGCAGAGAAGCCAGAAGGAGGGCCTGGAAGGATCAGGCTGTCAGGGCCCCCTACCTTGCATGCAGTCCCCATCTCAGTTGATGAAAACTCCATCCTTCCAGGTGCCCAGACTAAAATCTTTTTTTTTTTTTTTTGAGACAGAATCTGCTCTGTCACCCAGGCTGGAATGCAGTGGTGCAATCTTGGCTCACTGCAACCTCCACCTCCCAGGTTCAAGTGACTTTCCTGCCTCAGCCACGTGAGTAGCTGGGATTACAGGCATGGGCCACCATGCCTGGCTAATTTTTGTCTTTTCAGTAGAGATGGTTTTCACCATGTTGGCCAGGCTGCTCTCGAACTCCTGACCTCAGATGATTCACTTGCCTTGGCCTCCCAAAGTGCTGGGATTGCAGGCGTGAGTCGCCGGGCCCGGCCTAACATCTTGATAACTCATTTTCTCACAGGCCACGTCTGATCTGTCTGCAAATTCTACTTGGCACTGTCTGCAAAATCTATCCAGAACCTCACCCCTTATCACCACTGCTGCTCTGTCCTGGATTACTGCAATAGCTTTGTAACTGGTGTCTCTGCTTCTGCCTCTGCCCCTTGGATCTATTCCCAACATGACATCCAGGTGAGCATCACAAAACAAAAGTCAGATCGTGTCACTCCTCTGCTCAAGTCCTCCACTAATTTCCCATCTCTGAGTAAAAACCAAATCGTTACTGTACCTGCAAGGCCGGGCTTGACCTCCATCCCCACCCCTCACCCCTGTGCCCGCCTGACCTCAGCTCCTGCCACTTGTTCACTTTGGCCAACACTGGCCTTCAGGCTACTTTTCAAACCTGCTAGGCATGCGCTCGCCTGAAAGGACACTGCATTTGCCGTGTCCTCTGCCTAGAATACTCTGTCTCCCATGTCTGCATGGCCAGCTGCCCACTTCTTTCTGGTCTTTACTTGGAAGTCAACTTCCCAGTGAATCCCCTCTAGCGACTCAACCTTAGCACCTCATATTCCCCTATCCTCTTTATTGTTATTATTATCATTATTATTATTATTTTTTGGAGATGGAGTCTCGCTCTGTTGCCCAGGCTGGAGTGCAATGGTGCCATCTCTGTTCATTGCAACCTCTGCCTCCCAGGTTCAAGCGATTCTCCTGCCTCAGCCTCCCGAGTAGGTGGGATTACAGGCACTCGCCACCATGCCTGGCTAATTTTTGTATTTTTTAGTAGAAACGGGGTTTCGCTATGTTGGCCAGGCTGTCTTGAGCTCTTGACCTCAGGTCATCCTCCTACTTCAGCCTCCCAAAGTGCTGGGACTACAGGCGTGAGCCACCGTGCCCAGCCTCTCCTTTATTATTATTATTTCTTTATTACCACATGCTATGAATTTTTCTTATTTGTCTGTTTTCCTTAGTAGTGTGTAAGCTCATGAGGGAGGGAATTTTTGTTTGTCCTCTTCTCTACTAAATCTCCAGCAGCTAGCACAGTGTGTGGGATGTAGTAGACACTCAATCAATTCTTGTTTAGTGGATGAATCAGAGGCTACCTAGAAAGTGCTTTACCAATAGGGATGAATTACTGATGGTGGACTTGCAAGCATCACTGGGAGATAGATCTTTGTAGAGGGAGCCCTGAACCCATAAATCACCCCTCTCCTCTCTGGCACAGAATGGGCACATGACATGGAAGGATGGGGGTGTGGTAGGAGAGCCTCAGCCAGTTGTGAGGAGAGTTCATGTGCTGGGGCTCACCTGCGGGCCACATCTGCCCAGCTGTGGTACTGCTCCTGCTGGAGGATGTCTGCAATCTCAGCCAGGGCCTGGAAGCGCCCCTCCTGGGGCAGGATGCCAGCTTCCAGCATGCCCAGCCTCTGAATGGCTGCCTCCACCGTGGCCAGGCTGGCTGGCAGGGCTCTGGCCTGGTCCAGCACCTGCTCTGCATCCCTAAGGAAACTCTCCCGGAGAGCTGCCTTGCGCTGGAAGCGCCGGGCCAGGGTTTCTAGCCGCTCCAGCTGCAGTAGCCTCTGCTGCAGGGCCTGGCTCCTTGCGGCCTCTGCCCATTCCAGCCCTGCCCAGCACTGGGACAGCTCTGCAAGGCCCAGGCCCTCAGGAGGCAGGAAGAGCCTGCGGTTCTGGGCTTGGAGTGCTGTCTGTAGCCGGAAGAGCAGGGCCTCTGCAGCCCCTCGCTGCTGTAGCCGGGGTGGCTTCTCCTGGGTGCGGAAGATGGTGAACGCTGCCAGTAGCTGCCGCATGGCGGGCAGCGAATCTGGGAAATCCCGCGCCTCCAGCTGCGCCTGCTTCTCTGCAATCCAGCATAGCAGGTCGGCCACCAGCTGCTCGTACTGGGTCTGTAGCGCCTCTGTCTCCTGGAGCTGAAGCAGGATCTGGTGGAGGGCATAGGAAAGGATCAGGGTCCTTCTTGGGACAGGCCCTGGAATGGACACTGAGTGCCAGCCAGAGTTCCCCAGGTGGGCTGTAAGCTACTTCTCTGAGCCGAAGATCCTTTGAAGTGGTGGTACCCCCACCCCGGAGAACTGGGTTTGCTTGCATTGTACACTCAGACCCAGGAGCTTGGGGCCCTCTCCATGACTAAGGGTGAGGCTATCCTGCCTTCCTCCTCTTGTTTTACCCATTTGGCCTCACTGGTGGGGGTTGAGGCCCTTCAGGCTGCTGTTCTTTTTCTAGGCCGCCTTTCCCTTCCCTGCACCCCCTACCTCGCAAAGCAGCTGACAGCCCTTGGCCTGTGTCCCCCCCACCCACACCCCAACTGAGATACCCACCCTGAGAAGAGCACTTCCAGGCCTCAGCCTCTGCCATCGTGTCCAGAGAGTAAGAAAGCCCCCCAGAAACATGAACTCTGTGTGGCCCCAGCCGGCAGAGCCTCTTCTGTGCCTGTCCTTGCAGAATCCTGGCTCTCTAAGCCTTTTAATCCCATTAGAAGCTTAATAGCCTGAGAGTCGGGGAGAAGGGAGAGGCCCAGGAGGGGCCATTCCTCCCCTGGCTTCCCTTGTATGCCAGGCACCATGCTGGGCCCATGACCCGTGCTCTCTGGAACACTCACAAGGGCCTTCTGTCATCCAGGCAGCATCATCTCCATGTGATAGAGGGTGCACAGTGAAGTTGGGTGACTTGGCCAAGGCCACGCAGCTAGTACGTGGCAGGGCAGGCTTCATGCTTAGGCCTGTCTGCCTCTGGAGCCCTTGCTCACCCCACCCCTCCTTTCTCCCCCACCTTAGTGAGTCTCCTCTGGACAGTCTGCCCCTGATGCAGGCGGGAGCAGTAGTGGTAGTAGAGGGAGACGTAGGTCATGATGGAGCGCTCATCTGGCTGTGTGGCTGCCACGTCCTCGGGGTCCAGCAGCTGAGCGATGCCCAGCTCCTGCTCAGCCACCAGGAAAGCAAAGGCGAGGTTGTGCAGTGGGCGGTCTGGACGCAGGGAGCTGTAGTCCAACAGGTCTGGCCTGGAAAGAGAGCGAGAAGGGCTCTTCACCAGCAGGAACCTATTGCTTTCCTTTCAGTAGATTCTTAAATGCACTCATGCTCCTATTGGCCATTCACATCTTCTTGTGAATTCATTTTCCCAATAGTTATCTGAGGCCCTGCTGAAGGAGTAGGACTCTGATAGAGAAAGAGGAGGGTTCATTTGGCACAGGGACCAGGCTGGGGGGCTGGGGGAACCTTCAAAGGGCAAGTGCTGCCAGGGTGAAGAACATGAATAGAATTGAGGGGCACAGGAAGTGCAGAAGACTGGGGTCAAAGGTAAACTTGGCCAATCTCGTAGCATTGTCTAGGGAAGGGAAAGGGGCCAACCCAGAGCAGGGACTCAGACATCAGCCCCTTCTACATCTGTGTCCACTTTCCCTCCTTCAAGCCTAGAGATGTGGGACAATGGGCAGGCTGAGGACCCAAACCCAGGCGTCGTTGGCCAGTGGGCGGAGGCCTCCTGACGAGGGTGGGGTCACACCTGTGGGCATGGATGAGGGCATTGAAGCCCAGCCCATCGCTCCAGCTTCGGGAGAAATCGGTAATGTTCACGTTGGTATAGCTGGCTGTCTTCCGCTGGCACCAGACCAGTAGGGCTTCCTTGGTGGACAACAGGGCTGCACTGGCCCCGAACTCCTCCTGGCAGGACAGGGCAGCAGGGTCACCATGCAAGGATGGGGTAGGGAGGCAGACAGCCTACAGGCTGTGGGAGAGGCAGGCTGGCCATAGCCGGATCCTGCTTCTCCCCGGCCCGGGGTCACTGTGACTCTCCTCTCTTTAGAGTATCTGATTTTACCCAATTTCATCCACGGTGGGCAGGGGTTGAGGGTGAGAGCAACGGGCCTTCCAAAGAAGTGGAGCAAGGGAAAGCCGTCCCTGCAGAGGCGCTGGCTTTGCATGACCACAGGTGACCACACAGCAACAGCTCCCATTTTTTGAGCCCTCTGATGGGCCAGGTGCTGTGCTAACTGACCTCGGGCTCATGGGATTGTGGCTGGGTTTCATGAGACTGGGTCGCGTCACTGCAGGCTTTCTGTGAGCCAGGCCCGATGTTATGGGCTGGAGTGCAGTGGTGCGATCTCGGCTCATTGCAACCTCCGCCTCCCAGGTTCAAGCAATTCTCCTGCCTCAGCCTCCCTAGTAACTAGGGTGACAGGGACACACCACTATGCCTGGCTAACTTTTTGTATTTTAGTAGACGAGGTTTCAGTATGTTGGCTAGGCTGGTCTCAAACTCCTGACCTCAAGTGATCCGCCTGCCTTAGCCTCCCAAAGTGCTAGGATTACAGGTGTTAGCCACCGCGCCCAGCCTCACTTCCTGTTTATAAACTCAAAATATCAAGGTTCAGCGGGTTGCACTTCCCCTGCCCTCTGGGCCCCAGAGCTTGGGTAGGAAGGATGTGCATGGTGCCCACATGCCGGGGAGTGGAGTCTCAAGGCCCTGGGTCCTAGTGAGGTCAGGCCCCAGTACCCTGCATGGTGGGGCCAGGCTGGCAGATGGAACTAGGGAAAATGCTGGGATGGCTTGTGAGGGAGCAGGGCTAGCCTGAGCCCAAACACATCTGAGTCAGCAGCAAGCAGGGCCAGAGGGGGCTGCAGACAGGCAGAGACGGTGCTGCTCCCAGGGGCCTAGGCTGCAGGGGGCACCTGAAACTGGCCAGGGGCCTGGGGAGGTGAGTATGGCTTCCTGAAAGGGCTTGAGGTCAGTTAGAAATCCATCAGCCCCTCCAGCCTTCAAATAGATGCTCAGCCCTGCAGACGCACAGTTCTCCTGCCCTCTTGGGGCTCAGGCCCTGAGTTTCCAGGCCGTCCTGGACTTGTGCCAGATGTGTGGCTTCTTTTCATGAGGGTTTCATTCTCCAGGTTGATTTTCCTTACCTACTAGAATTGAGTTTTAGGTGGCATTCTGGAAATCATGAAACTATGAAAAAGAGTAAGTATAAGGACTCTTTTTTTTTTTTTTTTTTTTTTTTTTGAGACAGGGTCTTACTCTGTGACCCAGGCTGGAGTGCAGTGGTACGATCATGGCTCACCACACCCTCGACATCCTGAGCTCAGTTTATCTTCCCACCTGAGCCTCCCGAGAGCTGGGACTACAGGCCTGTGCCACAAAGAGTTTACAGTCTTTCTGATCCAGTGCGGGGGAAAGAGGTAGAATGGAGGAAGCGGGGGGCCATGAAAGAAACGCTGTCTTTGGTCTGCAGGGTGCCGGGGACTTTGTAAACCTCCAGAGCTGGGACTCCCTCCACACATTGCATTTCTCCCAACAGTACATTGTGGTATAATGGAAGTTACAGAGCCTCAGTGCCAAGTGGGGAGCAACACACAGGGGTGAAAGTGGGTGCTGGCAGTGACCGTGAACCCTCCCTAGTGAATGACTTGCCCAGACCTGGTTTGAAGCCCATGGCCCTGGCCCTCACTTTAGCATATTACAACATTACAGTATCTCTGGTATCCTGGGTTCTTCACCCATGGTTGAAGAGTGAATATTGACTTTGCAGTTTCCAAGATCTCCTATGGGAATCATAAAAGTTGCATGGAACTTCTCAGTCCCCAGGAGTCTGAGGTGAGGCGAGGGCTGGGCTGAGTCACCAGGTGCTGGGTGCTGGGGACTGAGCCATACCTTGTCCAAGGAGATATGGGAGATCTGGAAACGCAGAATGATGACCCAGATGAGTCCCAGGATGAGTGTCTGGTCTCCATCCACGATGTTCTCTGGCCCGATGAATGGTATTGGCACCTGTGGGCACAGTTGGCTGGGCTAAGCCATGAAGCCCATGTCCAGAGAGGACTCAGTCACCAAAAGCTTAGGGTGCCAGCTGCGGGATGGGAGGGTCCTGGAATCTATCCTGCCCCAGCCGGGAGGTCCCCCAGGGAGAAGCCGGCAGGGGATAAGTCCAGGAAAGCAAAGGCGTCCCGCCTGGTTGGAGCCATGGCCTCAAGCCCACCTGAGTGAAACCCCAACCTGGTGAACTGGGCTGGGCCGCTAGAGCAGCAGGACCCCCTGTGTGTGGGCTACAGGTAGACCTGGGCCAAAATCAGTGGTTCAGCTACAGGGTTTGGAAATGAGGGGTCATAACAGTCAATGTGTGAGCCCAACAGACAATAGCAACTGTCCGCCTCCATCTCCCAGGGTGTCCTGGGATATCCGGGGGTGGCTGGGTCCCTGGGCTCACACCCAGATCTCAGCCTTCTTCATCTGTTCCAGCTCCAACACAGCCAGCTATAAATCCAGATTCCCAGGCTCCACCCAGTCAGACTGCCTTGGGCCAGAGCCTGAGAATTTGCACTTGAACACCACCTTGGGTGGCTCTTAAGTACACCAACGTTGTGACTCCTCTGCCCTACATCTTGCCACGTGGACAGGGAGGATGGGTGAGTCAAGGGGAGAAGCCCCGCAGGGTCTGGCCCCCAGCCCCCTCTGGCTGCATCTTCCTCTCTGTGGAACCACACAGCTCCAAGCCCATCAGATTCTTGTAGTTACGTGGGATTCTAAGCACAGGACTTCAGGCCTTTGCACAGCCGTGCCTGCTGTCTGAAAGTATAACTGCATGGCGATTCACCTCCCTGCCTTTGACTCTTCACGCAGATGTTGCCTAGCCTGACCACTTTATTTAACATGGAAACCTAAGGACTATTCTCCCACCCAAATACACACTCTCGATCCCCTTGCCCTGCTCAAGTGAGGATCTTGACTTTGTTTTCTGATGTATCCTAGTGGAGTGGCACACAGCAGGGAATCAATCAGTAAGTACCGAATGGAGAAAGAAAAGGAGTGAGACGTTCCCTAAGACCTGAAGGGCAACTGGCTTCACCCAGCCACTACTAGCCCTGTGGGAGGAGCTGCAGCCCTGGGTGTCCCCCTGGGTAAGCTTTGGTATATCCGGCTGGTCGCTAAAGGATTCCACCCGTGCTCCTGGGGTGGATTCCACCTGGCGTGTCAATCACCTTGCCTTAGAGTTGGAGCCTCTGGGGAGTGGGGTGTTTGTCTGCTCCTCCCAGCTCCTGAGAGCCCATCCTCCCGACTTCCTATTGAGCGATGTCACACTGGTGACTTAAACTCACCATGCTGGGGGTATTAATGCCATAGGATCAGCGAATACAGCACACTGGAGCTTTTATTTCCCCCAGAGAATCATTTGTTAAACATTTACCAGCATACCGCTGATCTGGGTTCAATGAACCTGTCTCCCATTGAAGCCAGATGCCTCGAGGTGGGGGTCTGGGCTTTGCTTAGTGTAGCCCAGTGCCTGCATAGAATGCCCAGGGCATGGGAGCATCTCCATAAGTGAGTGCATCCCTCATTCTGCCACACATTCCCTGTGTGTTTGCAACTCCCTCGTCCTTTCCAGACCACAGTTGCCTCCTGTGTATGGAGACGAGGATGTCACCCTCAGAGGTATCAGTGACATGCTGTATATAAAGCTTGGGGAGAGCTGCAATGCCTCTGACAAAGGCTATGGAACTTACACCCTTCCCAGGTTCTTGGAGGGGAGATGACTGTCTCACAGGGTCACTGTCCCTGGATCAACTAGGGCCCAGCATTCTGCAGCTGGCAGAGTTCTGCTCTCGCACCTGCTCAGGACAGCGGTCGCTCCCCTTCCCTTTGCTTGGGTTTCTCCCCTCCCTGGCTTTCCTCCCACACACCAGCACCCCAGGAGGCTGGACAGAAGCTCCACTCCAGGACATAGTGATGGAAATGCACAGTCAGGCTCCGTCCAGCCAAGCCCAGCTCAGTGACTTCACAGCCTCCAGGGACAGCACCTCCAGGAGCCCTTGGTCTTCACGTTTCCCGGTTCCCAATGATCCCTTTGCTCCACCCCACCCCTGCACAGGCCCCTCACCCTGGCCATAAGGGTCCCTCTGTCCCTCGAGCTCCGGCTTCCTTTTAGCGGCCATCTCCTTGACCTGTCCCTTTCTTTCAGGTAACTCTGGCTCCCCTCATTTGCTGAGGCCTCCTCCCTCCTTCTCCAGGACAGGCCCTGCTCCTCTTCCCCACCCACCGTCTTAGTGTCCGCGTCTCTTCCCTCTGTTTCCCACTTGATGCCAGCCCACCATGGCCCCATATCTGGGCTCTGTTGGCCGGTTAACCATCGATCTTGCCTGGTAAATAATTCAGGGCCTCTGTTTTCTCATCTGTGAAATGAAAAGCCTAAGATTCTTTCAGCCTAGAATCCTGTGAGTCTCTCTTATGACAGAATGACATTTTCCACCCCAGTAGGGACATGGATCGCTCCTGCCGCGGCCAGCTGGGTGCTCTCCAAGTCAGGGGTGCTGTGCGAGGAAGGCTTGGCTTCTGCTCCTCTGTGTCCCAGCTGCTCCCCCTGTACTGAGGCCCCAGCTCCTCTGCTCTGCCCTGTGACCTGGCCCAGGAAAGGTGACCCAATAGTTCAGCCTGTCCCAGCTGCCTGCCCCAGCACCATCCCAGACCCCTTTCCCTGGGGCCCACCTTGGCCCTGAGGAAGGCCAGGGCTCGGCTGCTGTTCTCCAGGAAGTGCACGCGCAGGCGGCCCCGGCTGGGGGGTGGCAGGGCCTCCCCTGAGATAAGCTCCAGCAGCCGCAGGAGGTGGATGCCATCAGCCAGCTCTGTGTACAGGTTCCGGATCTTGATGCCCACCTGGGGAGGGGACGGCGGCAGGTATGGGGTCAGCCCCGCTTCACCTGTCCTCCCATCCTGGGACCTGAGAGGTGTGACCCAGAGCAGCTGCCTTGGAAGAAGGAGCTCTGGCCTCAGCTTGGCCTCAGGCAGATGACCCCACAGCTCGCCCCCGAGGGCCACTGGCCAGAGCTGGGGGCATGGTACGGGTGGGCTGTGGGTCACAGCTGGCTATACTCACCTGGCCGCACTGGAAGACGTTGTTGATCCACTTGGTGAAAGTCTTCTCCTGCATCTGCATGTGCCGGGCCTGCAGCTTGCGAATGTGGCCCGTCTCGTACTGAGAGTCCACGGTGAGACTTGGACTGGGCGGGACCCGGAGGTTCGTGCTGGGCCTCCTGCTGTAGCGCCCTGCAGCTCCGAGGAGCTCCCAGGGACTCTGGGGCTGACCAGCCATCAGGCCTGCAGCCCTTTGGGGATGAGGAACTGCTGGACAGCCCCCTAAACCTGGAGGGCATGCAGGTTAGGGGATGATGTGCCAGGGGCCTGGGGTCCTGCCTTGCCAGACTGTCCTCACATTTCATGGTAGTTGCAGCTTGGAGACCAGCCAGGCAAGGGCCAGTGCTTCTGATCCCCTGTGCTTGAATGTCCCAGGGTCCCCTTTGCCCCACCCCACCTTCCAGATTCTTCTTTCCAGAGCCCCTGCTGCCAGGTCCCTCTACTGCAGTGACTGGAGCAGGTGGAAGGAAGACAGGAAACTGCTTACCTTGGTGACGCCTGGGTCCTGTGGAGGCGACCCTGCTGGATGGATGGAGATGGCAGATAGCAGGGGTTGTGCAGGGAGGGAGAGGGACATCAGGAGAGGCCGAGGCTGGAGTGCGACCGCACCACAGCCCTCCCCTTGAGCCAGCGTGCTGGGGTGACGGCACACAGGCGACATTGTCCTCCCACCTGCCACAGGGCGTGGCCCAGACTGGGAGGGGGTGGCTCAAGAATGCTCCAGGGCCATTGCCAGATGATCTCCTCCTTCATCATCCTCCCTTCCCCGCCAGCAACTTCCCCAACTCCAGGTGGGGGTCCTGGCTCCCAGGACGCAGAGGCCCTTGGGGTGGTCCTGCCACCCCGGGTTGGAGCTCTGTGGGGGTGCTGCAGTCTGCGTAGGAGGCACCAAAGGGCAGAGCCTCTGTGGGAAGCCTGTGGACGCACTTCCCAATCTGAGGCTGCCCTCTGTACCCTCGTGGGGCCTCTCTGTGAACACCCAGGGCAAGGGTATGAGGAAGTGTCCTGGGCCATGGTCTTCTCATTCACCCCCAGGGAACAGCCCATAGACTGAGGGCCTCACACACCCTGCGCTTGGCTTTCCAGGCCCTGCCAGAGGTGCAGCCTGCCAAGCCTGGGGCTGAAGGGTAGGCTCCCCGGAGGAAGGGGCGACCTGGAACTGCTGGGGCTGTGGAGTCTCCTCCAAAATGTGAGACATGGTGTTAACTCTGGGCTCCACAGAGCTGGCTGTGACCCAGGGCTCGGAGGCAGGGGTGCACAGGGAGCTGGTGGGCGTCTATCCCTTCCTCCCCGAGCAGCCGTGGACTGCATGCCAGAGTGAAGGCAGGTTCTAATTCTGGTGGTCTCGCCCGCCTGTGGCTAAACTCAGGGTAGCAGTGTGGGCTGGGGTGCGTGTTTGTGGGTGTCTCCCAGTAGCCCCGGAGTCTCTGACGCGACAGCCCACTCCTCAGGGAGGTGCTCCTGGCAGCCACAGCCCACAGTAAGACAGCAGCTGAGCCCATCCTTGAGAGCTGGGCTAAGGAGTCACACCTGAACCGCCTGGGCCCACTGCAGGCAGTCAGGGGTGACGCTGAGAGGTGCCGTGGTCTCGGGTGGGGTGCAGCTCCCTGCGTCTGAGAGACGCTTTCTCTCCTGCTGTCCTCTCCCTGCCAGGCCCCTCCTGCACCGGCTGGCTTCCAGACACCCTGCGCTCCTTTCTTGCTTTCAGCAGTTGCAGTGGTGGTCCTCCCGTGCGTCCCCCTTCTGCCCTCACTGCCCTGTGGGTCCTTGTCACCGACCCCCTAACTCGGCAGCCTAGGCACCACCACCCCGCACCTTTCCACAGTGCAGCTCTGCTCACGCCTGTGAAGCCTCCCACCGCCTGGGAAGGAAAACTCAGACTTGCCAGACCTTGCCTCAGCTAGGACTTTGAAGCCCACCAGGTTACCTAACCAGGCCAGTCTGCCCGCCTCACTCTGGGTGCTCTCCATGGGCCACTCACCATTTCCTGAGCAGGACCAGAGCTCTCCTGCCCCAAGGCTGGGCTTCAGCTGTTCTTTCAGCTTCGAACGTCCCTTCCCACTCTCCATCATCCACATTCACCTATCCTGTCTGACACAGTTAAAATCCTGTTTCTTCCAGGAACAATCTCACCCCACCCGCTTACCCTAGGGAGACTAGCTTGTTCCTTCTCCTAGTAAGACCCTCAACCCATGGAGTCCTGGGTGATGCTGTGAGCGCGGGAGGACGGACTGAACTGCGTGGTGCTTCGCACATAGTCCTCAACAGAGACTGGCATTTTGAAGTTGTTGGCGGGGGCTGTGGACTGCCTTTCTTCCTTTCTAACTCAACGGCAGCTAAAGCCACTGCACACAATGCAAGGACTGGCTCCTGTTTGACCATGTCTGATTGTAGCCCCTGGTGAAATGAGAACCCTGTGGGTCGGAACAAAGTTTGGATTATTTATGTGGCAAGTAACCAAAATCTCAAGTGAAACTGGTTTAAACAATATATTTTTATTATTTATTTACTTATTTATCTATATTTAATTCTTTTTTAGAGACAGGGTCTTCTTATGTTGCCCAGGCTGGTCTTGAACTCCTGGCCTCAATGATATTCCCACTTCAGCCTCTCTAGTTGCTGGGATTATAGGTGTGAGCCACCATGCCTGGCTTAAACAGTATAAAGGGAATGCATTGGCCCACACAGTGGAAAAAATAAAATCTAGTAGGACTAGGACTTCAGGTGAAGTTTGATCCAGCAGCTCAAATGTCACCACAGGCCTGGATTCCTCTGGCCTTTCTCAAGGTCTCTTTCATTTTCATGCTCCACAAGGTGGCTTCTGCCAGGCTGACCTCCCTCCCCTGACCCCAGCAGCTCTGGACACCCCTCTCAATGCCATTTATATTGTTGCATCAATAGGCTCATTTCTATATACTGCAAGGTTCAGAGAAGAGAGAATCTCTCTCCCAAGAGTTGTAACAGAAGTCTGGGGGTCCTGGCTCTCATCAGCTTGAACAGGCCCACATGTCCACTCCTGAACCAGTATTTGTGACCAGGGGGATGTGGTCTATCTCATCCAAACCTCACTTGAAGTGAGGGTAGGAGGAGGAGTACTCTGCAAGGACTCTAGGTCTCAACCACCAAAAAGGTAGATGGGTTGGTGGGAAAAGCCAGATGCCTACTACGGTGGTGGGCGGGGGAGGGCACACTGGCGAGGTGCAGCAAGAGGCAGGGGCAGTGCTGGCCAGGCAGGGGCTCCTCCCTAGCACGACTGGAGAAAGGACTCCTGTGAAGCGGCCACCTCCATGAGTCCTTGCTGTCCTGGCTTCCAACCACTCTGAGGTGGGGCTTTCGTCTGCAGACCTGGCCTCTGCTGCCTACCCTCTCGTGCCCCCACCCGATGGGGCTGCTTTCCTTCTGAAGCAGCCACATTTTGGGTTTTTCTCCACAGGAAGAGTTGGGGGTCACAGGCACACCCTCTCCCTAACTCTTCTCCCCCAGTTCAAACTGGATCCAGGGATCCACACTCTGCTCCGAGAGGCCAGCACGCAGCCACTGGAAAATGAGCCAGTGGGAGAGGCAGCTCCATGTGTACTGATCAGCAGACTGTGTCTTTTTGTTTGAAACTTCTAAATAAGATTACAAAAAGAAAAACAATGGAAGCACTGTGTGTTAACTGCATTGGTTAACCAACATTGGAACCCAATACACTCTTGTATTAGGCCCGCATTTACCTGAGTACTCAGTGGTTTTCTGTCCTAAGCATGCTCGCCTGCTACATCCCATGGAGGAAATAAACAGTGAAACACTTTCCTCATCTTGAAGGCAATCGTCTCAGGCATCCTCCAGGCATAATGAAGGGGGTGAGCGAGGGTGCGAGGCGGAAAGGTCCAGGCCGCAGCTGTGACTCCCGCGGGTGAACCACAGCCCCAAATCCAAAGACGCTCTTGCCACATCATGACAAGTGTTCAAAAGAGAACCAGGTCCAGCCCTGGAGGAATGAAACCAAAAGCCAACTGAAAGAATGACCCTCCCCCAAAAAGCGACCCTGCCCGCAGGCCATCCAAGTGCAGTGAGTTCGGACAAGAATTGACAGATGCTGCTGGGCCGGTGCAGGAGGTAGAAGCAGCAGTGGAAGGCTGTTGTGTGCCGCCCCTCCCTGGGAGCTGGGGAGATTCCCAAGTCTTAGTGCAGTGTTTCTTTACAAACGGGATCAGGAGACCCTCACTGGCAGGCTGACAACTTAGAAGCAGACTGTGGGAGCAATAGGCTGGAGTTTTCATTTTCCCTTTAAACTCAAGACCGGAAGGTTTGTGTTATGTGATACCATATGCTGTGTAGAAAACAGGGCCTCAGCTTCTTAGATGTTGTAGTTCTAGAGTTTAGGTACTTCCACCCTCCCTCCTATACATAAACACTCAGGGGAAGAGGTTCTTTGAAAATTGGGGTGGTGCAGGAAGGGCAACAGTTGCTGTTAGCAGGTCCCAGGGTCGGCCCTGCTGCCCTGCCGTGTGGGGTGGGGAGACCGCTGGTGGTGTGGACACATTCACAGAACTTTGTACTGGTCCTGGGAAGATACAAGTCCTCACTTGGTCACCATCCCTAATATTTTCCAGTGTTTTCTTTTCCAGTCAACTTTTCATGATGAATGACTTCATGTAAGAGGATATTAAGAAAAGTGGCCACATGATTTCCCTTTTTTTTTCTTTCTTTCCAAGAACATTACCAGGTGCCAGCAGGGAAAGGACCGTGCTGCCTGACGTCTCTCCCACCTGAGGGCGCAGAGGCAGGGAGATCACAGCGCCTGAGAGGTTTCCCTCCACGGAGAAATCGGAGACCTCAACCTGCTGCCCTCTAAAGCAGCTTTCTGTATCCAGACAAAACTTACATACATACACGTTGTTTTAAAAGGACATACTCATGTGACATACATGTATATAAATTCATGTTTATATATGACAATTGAGCAGGGTTAAAGAACAAGATAATTCTGGATGGAAAAATCAGCTTGCCTGGGCATCTCTAAGCCTTTGGTCAAGTGAATTCCCTCTTCCCTTCCTGAGTTTACCCTTTGGTGACCTGCACTGTGGTTGCAGACTTCATGTGGTCCTCACGCATTTACAGAACTGTCTGCTTAGATTACAGCACTTTGGGAGGCCGAGGCGGGTGGATCACGCGGTCAGGAGATGGAGACCATATTGACCAACATGGTAAAACCCCGTCTCTACTAAAATACAAAAATTAGCCAGGCGTGGTGGCGCGTGCCTGTTTTTCCAGCTACTTGGGAGGCTGAGACAGGGCAATCGCTTGAACCTGGGAGGCAGAGGTTGCAGTGAACCGAGATCATGCCACTGCACTCCAGCCTGGTGACAGAGTGAGACTCCGTCTCAAAATAAAAATAAAAATAAAAATAATAAAATGATAAATGGTTCTTTTCTATGTATCTAATGAATTTAAGTGCTTGCTAAGACTAAAAACCACATTATGCATTTCCTTCTCTTAAAACTAAATTATGTGGAAAGTAAGCTAGAGAGTGTGAGGGTGGGCATCTGGATATAAATGCTTCTCCCAAGTCAAGATCTTCTCTTCAATCTGTGCCTTTGACCCTGTCACCAAAGGCAGGTGACAGAAAAAAAAATTATGTGACTTTTGGAAGACTCGGTGGGACGGTTCTGATTTCACTCACTTCTGGTGCCCCGTACCATGTGGCTGTCGCTGTTTTGTGTCTCTTCCTGCATAAATAATGGTGGATGGCACCTATCTCCCCAAGTTGGTGCCCACAGAGGGGGAGGCACCTCTACCTGACATAGTTGTCTGAGCAGCGGTCCAGAGAGGTTTACTCAGGGGATTTGGGGAGATCACACTCTGGGGCCAAAGTACAGGTATGTGCCCGAATCCTGCCTCATGACAGGCATTCATGATACGAACCACACAGCCTTTAAAGAAAAGCTTTTATATGAAAGGTTCCATTCTGTTTCTGTATAAAGGGCTTTTATCCTGTAAGGAAAAAAAAAAAACCCTAAATATAATAAATGCCTGTTTTCTACAAAAACAATGTCTAACTCTGGGTGGACTGATCTCTTCTCAACAGCCCAGGGCAGGGCTGGTCCCTCATTCACCTGTGTCCACAGGGCCGAGGACACTGCACACACTAGGACAGGATTTGGCTGAATTTAAATCCTGCCACCCACCAAGGAGACTTGGGGATATTTACTGGTTGAGGGCCACACTAAACAATCACTGCAGAGAACCACCTCTTTTCCTTACTGTAGTTTAAGTATGATACGTGGGTTTTGCTAGTACTTACTGGAAAAACTAGTAAGAAAAGCTCATCTTCAGGCTTCAATGTGATTTGACGTGCAAACGGGAAGTTTTGCCAGGGGTTAATAAAGATTGTGAGTTCCAAATTCCTAGCCGAATATGGCTTTGCCGGAAAGCCCCCTGGAGGGGAGGCTGGGAGGGCTGACCAGGTGGTCATCGGGGCAGTGGGACGGACGCACACTGGGGCCTGGCTGCCTGCTCTGCAGAATGGATGGGGGATCCACAGTGCATCCCCCTTCCAAGCCCAGGAGACATCTGTCGCCTTCTCTTTGGTAGACAGTCTGGAGACAGCAGAAACCCTCTGCTCTGTTTTTTGCCGCTCTAAATATAGCAGAAAACAAAATAAAATAAATAAGATAATCTTTGCTGCCTCCTGGTGCCCTCTGAGGGCCAGACAGCTGCTCCAGAGTCGTTCATGAGAACGAACAGCCCAGGCAGCCTGAAGACCCGGCTGCTCCGCGTAAGCCCCGGCTCCCTTCCTGTGGTTCCTGGGACGCACCAGGCCCATCCCCATGCGTGCTCCAGGCAGATTCTGAGGACTCTTTGGACAATTTCTCTTTCTTCTCAACCATTCAATCTCCTAATCCACCCTCCTACCCCCAATATTTTCATAGAAACAAAGGGAATTTTGGAGGTGAAAGAAGTCATCTAGTTTCCAGTGTCCACCCTCCCTATTCTACAGATGGGGAAACTGAGGCACAGAGAGGGCAGTGCCTTGCCCAAGGTCCTTCGGTGAGTCAGTGGCGGAGCAGGCCTGAGGCCCGGGTCCTCCAGTTCCCGCCCCGTTCTGCGGCCCGCCCCTCAGTCGGCCTTGGGCAGGGACTTCCTGTGCGAGGGTGGCACGAGGTGGGGGGGCAGGCTGCTGGGCAGCTCGTAGCCATCGAGCTTGATCTTGATGAGGTGCTTGGCCAGCGCGAACTCCTCCTCATCCAGCATGCCATCACAGTCGCAGTCGGCCAGCTTCCAGATCTTGCCCAGGACGCTGTTGGGCAGCTTGGAGGTCACCATCTCCTTCTTGGCGTTGACGCCCGATATCTTGCCATTGATGGGTGACAGAGTGTAGAAGAGCTCGTCGTAGACGGGCTTGTCTTTGGCCACGACCCACTCCTCCTCGTCGGCGCCCTCTTTGGCGCCCTCCCCGTAGCCCTGGTTGAAGGGGCCCTCCGTGGTGCCGTCGAAGGCGCCGCCCTGCACCAGCTGCGTGGGCGTGCTCATCTCCTCCTGGCTGATGAGGTTCATGAGGGGCGAGATCTTGTTGCTCAGCATGTTGTCCACTGCCTCGATCAGCTTGGGCTTCAGCGAGTGGAATTTGGTGAAGTCGTAGTTCTCAAGCTGTTCCTGCAGAAGGACAAACCACAGGACGGGTTACATGCGGTCTCTTCAGGGGGAAACAGCTGGGGGCCGTTGGAGGGAGACTAATTCTGCCCCGGGCAGACGCCCACCACACACTACTCAGGAGTGCATTCTTTGGGAGCTTCCCATATCCAAATGTACCAGATATAGGAGCGGTTTTTTGGGAACAAGAAACAGGTGTTTTCCTACGGCAGCCAGTCTCGGCTGGTGGCTGCACGAGCGACAGCAACCTCCGAGGACTCTGAGAAACCTTCTTTCACCTGCCTTCTTAAAATGCTCTAGAGTTAGTATTCTATTTCTCAAGGGATTTCACCACACACTTCAGCCGATCTTCACAGCAATCCTGGGAGGAAGGAGGGGCAGGCATTTAGAACCCCATTTTCCAGGGAGCTGTGAGGGGCTGTCTGGCAGAGGCAAGGCAGAGTCCCTGTCTCCTGGCTCTTCACTAATGCTCTCTGAGCGGGAACACAGAGCTGTGACAGAAGGACTGTATTTACATAAAACAATTAATTAAGTACCTTGTTTTCAGAGCACCTAAAAAATGTAGTTTAGGGCGCCTTCTCAGTGGCTCTAACCTCTCATGAATGAGCTGAGGGGTCTACTCAACAGGAACCCTGTAGGACCAGCCCCACCAAGCACGGCCTGACCAGGAGCACCCACGCTACCCCAGGAAGGTATCGAGGCAGGGCCATGGAGACCTTGCACATAAAAAATAATCATCATGGATCCACTGTCATCTCAAAAATATGGACAAGTAAGCAAAAGCTGGAACTTGTAAGAGCAGGGAGTAGGGCTGGGGAGCCCGAGGGAATAAACGTAGCCAGTAGGCCTGAGTATCACTGGCCAGGTCAGGACAGGTCTTAGCTCCACCTGTTGAGCGAGGCAGCCTGTCAGCCCACAGAGCAGCAGAAGCACAGGCTCTAGAGGGGGCCTGGCAAACATGACTGCCCACCCAGGCTGGGGCAGACTACAGGATGCCACAGAGGCTCTGTGGACGGCACTGTAGAAAATGACCTTCCTACCTTGGTTCTCCTTGGTTACTCCATCCATCCGTCCATCCATCCACCTGTCCAATCAACCCTCCATCTAACCATCCATCCATTCAATCAACCCTCCATCCATCCATTCAGCCAACAATTCATCCATCCACCCACCCACCTGCCCAACTTTTATTTGTCATTTACTCTGCACCAGCCCCTGTTCTGGGGCTTGGGGATATAGAATAAATATGAAAAGCCATAGTTCCTGCTTTAAATGAGTTTCTATTGTACTGGAGGACGGACACTCCAATTGTTTAAAAAAGGACCTGACATAACACAGTGAAAAGGATAACATGAAATTAGTAAGTCATTAGAAAGAAAAAAGCCAAGTCATTAAAAGGGAGAGCGGCCAGGCTCGGTGGTTCACGCCTGTAATCCCAGCACTTTGGGAGGCCAGGGTGGGAGGACTGCTTGTGCCCAGGAGTTCAAGACCGGCCTGGGCATGAGACCTATATATATATGTGAGGGAGAGGAAGGGAATAATCACATCAGATGGCTGAGGCTAAGGAAAACTACTGCCTGGATATGGAGAAGAGCTCAGTTGCCCAGGGGGACCCCTGGGGACCCTCACTGTCTAAGGAGAGAAAACACTTGTTTATTGCAAGAGACAAACTTTCCGTGGCCCTGAACTGTGAGAGCTACCTAGAGCTTTACACGAGGAGCTTCAAAGATCTGATGAAAAATGTCTTCAACAGCAGTTTTATCAAACAAATGCAGAAATGTTCCAGGTATGGTAGGTTTTATGTGTGAAGTATTTCTGTATGTACAGTTCTAGAGGGGGCCAAAAGACAGGCCATGCAGGTGTGCAGTTTTCTGGAGATGAGGCAGGGAGATTTGCAAGGAAAAGTCAGACCTTGCTGTTTTGGACAGAAGCAATGTGTGTCACTGCTAGGGGAAAAAAATAAAAACCAAAAACCAAAAAAAAAAAAACTTGGTGTTATCATAAATATGCTTTCTGACTGAGAAACTGAGAAAAAACTGGTAAGCAAAACTAAAAATTTAAAATAATTTATAATCTCATCATCTGGCAAAAATCTCTGCTAGCATATCTGGGCATGCATTTCTAGCCATTAACACATACACACAGACACACACATGCATGCACATACACACACACACACACACACACACAGAAACAATACCATACTGTTAACAATATGTCATATATTTCTGTGGTATTAATTTTTACATAACCTTTCTCTTAACAGCTACAGAATATTGAACTTAGACTGCAGAGCTGGGCCATTCTTCATTTACCCTGTCCCCTGTAGCTGGACACACAGGTTGTTTCCAATAGAGTATCAAAATCATGGTCTCTAGGATGGCAGGGCAGGAATTCTGGGCTGACATTTGGAAGGGGATTCCCGGGTGGTAGACGGTCGGGGGACAGAGCTGAGAAATATCAGCTAAATGGGCTGACATTTCTCTAGGGAAGGGACTCTGACATTCTTCTCAGGTAGCAACGTCAGCAGCCATTGAATCGTGCAAACCCAGCGTGTGGCCCCTGCTCAGCTCAGAGCAGCGGGTACTGCAGGCCGGGTCTCTCAAACGCAGTCACTAGCATTCACTCCTGACATCAGCACCAAACAATGCGGCCTGCACTGCGGGCTCCTACCACCAACGTCTCAGTCAGCCGAGGAGATGGAAAAGAGAAAGCTAAGCAGGTGGAAGAGCAGGCATCCCCCACAAAAATCCCAGCGCTGCTGGCTCAACAAGTTTGGATTCCCCGGGTGCATGAACACCTACCCTATTTCCTTAAGAATGAGCCTGTGCTTGGAGCGCACACAGAGCCCCTGTGTCTGGTCCAGCAGACAAAGGAGGGTGATGCCTGCCCAGACTTCCCACCAGCCTGCAGGGGCCGTGGATTCCGACTGCAGAGCTCTGGAAAACTGGCAGGGGGAGCGGCCGCATATTTGCGGGGTGGACAGGAGGCAGCAGTTATTCCCGTCCTGGGAGGCAGGCAGGAAATAAAACTCTCCATTCTCATCCCTGTGGTCCCCCCCAGGCTTGACCGGGGACTGCGGGGGCACCAGTTAAACCATCATCATGTCACTCCTGACATCAGCACCAAACCATCATCATCCCTGCCCTCTGCCAGGGTGAGTCCAAAATAGTTCTTATTGGGATGAATACACACTGGGGAACTAGAAGGTATTTGCCCATCGACTGTTGTATCCACTGAGCTAGGACCCTGGAATTGCTCCCTCTCAAGAGGCAAAGGTCCGTTCCCAGCCCCCGTCTCCGGTAGGGCTGTCCCTTGCTCATTAATTGCCAACATTCACCAGAAGAGTTTGCAAATCCACCCGAGGGTCTGAGCAGACGGGGCTGACTCTGCTGCCCTCTGCTGTTGAAATGCTGCCAACTCATGAGCTGAGGGGTCCAAATTCTCCTTCCAGTGGGAAGATCAGAGTCAGCAGTCACGGTGGCCCTTCTGGCGCTCATCTCGTCCTGCAGTATTGACACTGTGCTGTCAGTCATGGTCCCTCCCCAGAGTGTGCCAGGCACGCACCGGCAGCCACACAGGTGGGTTGCAGGGCCTGTCCCAGCACAGGGAAGAGCCTTCAAAATACATGCTCCTCTCACTGCTACAGCTAAGAGTCACTCTGACCAGCTGGCTCCATGAGAGAACAGGGAGAACAGCAACCTAAACTGGCATCAGCAAACTCTCCGTGTGACCCTGATATGTGCAAAGATCACAACATGGTCACGTCTAAGCGTATGCCCACTCTCTGTCAAGGCCTATGTTGTAGAGGATGTTAGACTTTAACAGTCTCAGGGATGGGAGAGGCCCTAATCCACATATGTGCCCCTCAAAGCTTCCGGTGACAGCAAGCTAGCTTGCAGTATCAGGTGTCACTGAGCATTCCTGACAGGCTCCATGCTGCCTTATTCCTGGGGATTCTCTGAAGGAATCGGGTGGTGTGACTGGACCTCAGCTTACTTCCCAAGAAGGCCTCTTCCTGCAGCTTCCAGGCCTTGGCACTGGGAACCCCTGGTCTATAAGCCCTGTGGGAATCGAGCCTGGGTCAGGGCCTGAGAGCCTGCTGTGATATGGCCTTACACTAACTTACCAATTCATTCGGCATGTGTTAACTGAGCACTCACTACGTCCTAGATGCTGGGGATATGGCAGTGAACAGGGCATGGGTCACTGATCTCATGGAGCCGCAGACTTATGTGGGAGAGAGATACTAAATATCAGATATCAGATAATCCAACTACATGGAAGCACAACGGTGCTCATATTGTAAGAAGAAACATGTGTCCTGACAATGGGGTTGTTGTCAATTATTTTTACCCCCATTTGTTCATTTTTTCTGTTTTTTGAGACAGGTCTCCCCTGTCGCCCAGGCTAGAGTGCAGTGGCACAATCATGGCTCACGGCAGCCTTGACCTCCTGGGCTTAAGCCATCCTCCCACCTCAGCCTCCCAAGTGGCTGGGATCACAGGCATGAGCCAACCACATCTGGCTAATTTTAAAATATTTTAATGGATACAGGGTCCTACTACGTTGCCTAGGTTGTTCTCCAACCCCTGGACTCAAGTGATCCTCCCATTTCGGCCTCCCAAAGTGCTGGGATTACAGGCATAAGCCACCATGTCCAGCCCCATTTGTTCATTTTTTTTTTTTTTCTGATTTATTCCAGGGGCCTAGAACAGTGATAGTAGCAGGAGGCAGACAAATGCTGAGGCAGACAGGGGCGGGTCTCCAGTGAAACTCTATCTTCAAGCCAAAGGCATTTTAAAGCCTGCAGGCCAAGCTACAAGTCAAATCCACAGACCAGACTGAGAACGTGTCTTCCCATTTGGCTGCTTTTCTTTGATTGATCCCTACCCTTCACCTATTTTACATATACCTACCCTGCCCTAATTGTTTTTACACTGTCATGCCCACCTTTGACTGGTGCCTTTGTTTTAACCTTTTTTGTATACTCACAAATCAATCAGCATGCACTCCTCTAACCTGTGCCTATAAAAACCCCAGACTCAGCCACACTGGGGAGATGACCTGACTTCGGGAGAGATGACCCAATCTTCCCATCCCCTCTTCACTGAGAGCTGTTTCGTTGCTCAATAAAATCCTCCACCCTCATCACCCTTCAATTGTCAGCATGACCTCATTCTTCTTGGATGTGGGACAAGAGCTTGGGACCCACCAAATGCAAATACCCAGAAAGGCTGTAACACTGGCCCTCCGCCCTCACTGGTGGAGGGTAGCCATGCCACTCAACAGAAGCAGTGGTGGGGCCCAGCTGGTCCAGAGCCATGGGCCAGAGCAGGGTAAGAGGGTGACTGAGCTGCTAACATTATGCAGAACTAAAAGAGCTAATTAGCATACTGTAACACCCCTTCTGGGGCTTTGGGGTTGCAGGCATCCCTGCCTGGGCACTGCCACATTCCCCTTGGGGTGACAGACCTGGTCTGGCTGCAGACCCTGCACAGAGCCTGCTCCTATGTCAGCACTTGGAGTGGCCGGCTGGATCCTGCACTTGCTTGCTCACCCACCTTCAGTGGTGCTAAGGTACTGGGCATAGACCTGACTCCAGGTGATTCTCAGCAAAGGCTCAGCCCTCCTTGTATCCTCCATCTCAGTGGGCCACGGCTGCTCCTGAGATCATGCTTTCCTTGTTGCCTTCCCCCAGCTCAGAGGACCCTGGGTGTCTTCTGACCTGGCCATCCCAGGCTAGCTTTGTCATGAGTAGCTCTGGTTCCAGAGTCTGCTCTCTACGTTATCGGGCTCACAGGGGACCAGCAGGAGAGGCCTGGCAAGGGAGGAATCTGCAGAGCCCCAGGGCTCAAGAGCAGCGTCTCCCCGCGGCGAGGCACTGTAGCAACTTCAGGAAGCAAGGGTGACAGAGTTTCTCTTTCGCCTGGCCTGCTCCACTGTTTGTGTTATTGGGTAGTGGCTGCAGGCATCTGAGTTTGTGGCTCCTGCTTTACAGAGAGGACTGTGGCCCCCAGGGCAGAGGGGTCCCTGCACCAGATAAGAAGACAGCCAGCCTGGCTCTGTGAGGACTGTCAGCCCAGATGCCAGACGGGTGGCCTCGCTTGTGAGGGCACACTCATCTAACAGCAGTGCGGACAGGTAGATATGCCGGTCGGGCCGGGGCGGCTGAATGCAGCACCCGTTGTTGCCTGGCTAGAGCCGCCCGGCCACAACTCAAGAGAGGCCTTGACAGCGGGCCAACGGCTGCCCAGTGCCAGCCTTTAAGCACGGTCCTCCCTGTGCCCACACAGTCCAGCAGCGTCCGCAGAGCCCCACAGCCCCTGCTGGAGCCCTTGAGCCTGCAGCAGCAAGGCCGCCTGAGCACATAATCCCACAGCGTGGGGCAGGTCCGGGCAGGGCTGGAGGAGGCCGCCCAAGGTGACCCTCAAGGCCACTCCCAGCTCTGATTCCCTCAAGGTTCTGGGATTCCAAAAAGCAGTGTCACCGCAACACCAACCAGCCTCCTGGGACACAGTCTGAGAGGGCTGCTCACCTGACTTTCTCATGGGAGCTTCGTTTGTCTTTGGCCATGTGTCTCCTTTGTTTACTCATTTTGGAAGACAGACAATTTCTGCTTTATTCATAGCCTATTACCATGGATCACCATTAGGAAGGCGCATTCTCCTTGATCCTAAACCATGAGACCCTCATGTGTCTCCAGCAAACAGTCAGACAATGTGGCACTGCATCTCCACCTTCTGCCCATGACATTGTGAGGGGCTCCCAGTACCTGCATAGCCTTGACCTCGGGGAAGTCCCCTGCAGAAATCTGGTATTCTCGCTGTAGCTGAATGTAGATTTCCGGTAGCCTGCTGATAAGCTCTCTCTTCTTGTTTTCCTTTCCAAATACACTTGGCATCTCCTTCTTCAGGTAGCTGATGATGTAGGCATGCACCTGGAGGGGTATAGATCAGGCAGGGAAGTGTCATTTAGAATTGCACCAGAGAAGGAACAAACAAGATCGCATCTTAACTCCATCATAACACATAGCAGGTACCCACACAGACCAGGTCCCAAGCACAGGAGGAGGGGAGGGTACAGGGGGAGTGCAGCTGTCCAAGGGTGGCTGGAATGCGGCCAGACTTGGGGAAATTCTACGGCTACTGTTCCGTTGTGCCTGAGTGGCAATTCTGGTGCCTGTAGGGAGTGAGTGGTATGGGTGGGGCCTGGGTGGGAGAGCTCTTAGTTCTGGCAATTAACCAGAATACTCAAGAGAAAGTTTCACCAGGCTGGTGCCTGGGAGCACCAGGAAATGAAACTGGAGGCTGGTGTCAATGGCTGATCAACATGGAAATCTGTATGCAGTGAACAATTTGATGAGAACTCCCATAACCCCCGTTGTGGGAGGTTTAGACTCTGAGATCTCTGCAGGCGGAACGAAAGTCATTCTGCACAAGACCAGCTGCCTGGGATCAGGCTGGATGGCAGAAGATCCCTCTGGGAGAGGAGCCCAGAAACCTTGATCACTGGGGCCTGGGGTCTGTCATTGGAGGGGAGAGAATCTGGCCTTAACATTTCCACTCTTCTACTGATTTCCAGCTTCAGGATATTAAGAAATGTTCACTACAAAAGTTCTCTTTGTATATCTGTTTTTTTTGGATGGAATCTCGCTCTGTTGCCCAGGCTGGAGTGGAACGGCATGATCTTGGTTCACTGCAACCTTCACTTCCTGGTTCAAGCGATTTTCCTGCTTCAGCCTCCCAAGTAGCTGGGATTATAGGTGTGAGCCATCACGCCTGGCTAATTTTTGTATTTTTAGTAGAGATGGGGTTTCACCATGTTGGCCAGGCTGGTCTTGAACTCCTGACCTCAGGTGATCCACCCACCTTGGCCTCCCAAAGTGCTGGGATTACAGGCATGAGCCACTGTGCCCAGCCTCTTTGTACATCTTGAATTCCAGAGTAATTGTGAAGTCAAGTAAGCAACTAAAATAAGAAAGGATGAAAAACAGAGTGGTGATTACAAAAAAGCAAATGACTATGTAGCAGTGGAAAATCCTATTGAAGAAAACAGGCTTCTACTGTAATCTTGTGGAGGTTGAAATTAAATAAAGGGGGTAAGCAGATACATTCTGTAGCTCAGCTGAGGGCCCGTGTGTGGACACATGCTGGACACAGCCAAAAACCTTTTGTGAGGATTCGGACGCTAACCTAAGTACCTAATGCAAGGTCTGACATGCTGAGGTCAGATAATGCCAACTTCCCATCTGCACAAGGGTCGTTTAACAGAAGCAGACACTGTGCAGCCTGGCTACTGCTGAGAGGATGGACTTGGAGAGAGAACACTAAACCTTTCTGTCACCAGCAAACTTGTTTATGTACTTATTTTTCAAATGAAGACAACTGAAATGATTTACAAGATTCTTAGAGATAACTAGAGAAACCCAAAGTTTGGGATCCGTTATTTAGAACCCTGGGCTTTAACCGCGCTCCTGAGGCTGTGATGAGCAAGTGGTAAGCTACCAATTCCTTTGCCTCCGGCAGTGAATGCCTGGCTTGGTGTGGGTGGGCTGGGGAGGGCCAGGGCTGGGGGAGCACCCTCGAACTGGAGGGGCTGCCACGTTCCATCAGGGAGAACCAGCTGCTCACCAGCTGTCCTCGCATCATTTCCTTGGTGCAAGGAACTCTGGACTGGGCCTATGTATATATTCTTTGTGTATACCTATGTGTACTCTCTCTTCTGTGCTCAGGCTCACCCCACCCTGGAGCCACCCCAAGGGAAGCAGGAGCCCCCACAGCTGCTCAGTCTCCTAAACACAAGGGCTTCTTATTGAGACACCCCCCTTCTCTGCCCTGGGGCCCCGCCCTGGAGCAGCTGCCTAGGCCCCTACAGGGCTTCCCAAGACCCCTCACCACCTACTAGTAAGGTACCTCTGAGCTGCCAGGTCCCCCAGCTCAGGGAGGGCTTAGTTCCCACTCATCTGTCTGACTGCTCGCCCAGTCCCTGCCCCCCGCCAAGGTTGGGCACACTGTTCCTCAACACTCCCTGGTGCCCAGGGCCCGCTTTACCTGCACTGAACTCAGCTGATGTGCACCTGCCACACCCTCCACCCACTGAGTGGCACCTGCTCCGTCTCAGGCCTCGTGGTATTTGCTGGCTGATGACCGAGGCTGCCGCAACACTAGCCCTCCAGCGCCCTGACAAACCTGGGGCTGATCTCGTGCCAGGTCTCAACTCCCTCCTCCTTCCACCAGCCTGGTGCCACCTGAGTCATGACCCTTAGGTGACCTGCTCACACTGCGGCTGCTCTCGGCCCCAGCCTCCACTTCTGGGAAGTTCCATTAGCCTGTTTTGTGCAAGTCTCCTGTTACGCTGCCTCTGCACATCCACCTGCCTCCTGCCCTTCCTGGTGCGTCCTAGGTAATAACCCAGGGCCAGCTTCTGTGCACGGACCTGCTTTCAGAAGTTCATCAAGTTGGCTGGGCGCAGTGGCTCACGCCGGTAATCCCAGCACTTTGGGAGGCTGAGGCAGGTGGGTCACTTGAGGTCAGGAGTTCGAGACCAGCCTGACCAACATGGTGAAACCCCGCTTCTACTAAAAATACAAAAATTAGCTGGGTGTGGTGGTGTGCTTCTGTAGTCTCAGCTACTCGGGAGGCTGAGGCAGAAGAATTGCTTGAACCCGGGAGGCGGGGGTCACAGTGAGCTGAGATTGCCCCACTGTATTCCAGCCTGGGCAACAGAGCAAGATTCCATCTCAAAATAAATAAATAAATAAATAAATAAATAAATAAATAAATAAATTCATCAAGTCACAAGGTAAATTATAATTCTTGGCATCATGGAGTACTGAATCTGGAAGTGACTCCCGATATCTAATTTAATTCCTGGTTCCAGGACATCCATGTGACTCACTCAAGGTCACACAGCTAGTTGGCAGATGCGGAGCTGACACTAGCATCCAAGTGCCTCATTCCTGTCCTGAAAGAACTAATGACTCCCTGTGGGTATGCGTTCATAATCTTACTGAAGTTGTTCAAAATCTGGAATTGAAAATGAACTGTGTCCCACAGAATGAGTTTGGAAAACTTTGATTTGAGGTTTGACTTCTGATTGTGTCTAATTCACTGAGAGGCTTTGGAAGGGTCCTTTATTCTCCCTTTCCCCACACATCAAACACGGACACAATGATGGCACACAAACGTCAGGACACCACGTGGGAATGCGGGTGAAGACTGCGAGCTGCTGGCAGGATGGAACCCTGTCATTTTCTAAAGTCGTCTGGTAAACAGACGGGACAGCCTGAATGGCTAAAATTCACAGTCAGCCTCCAGAGCTCACTCCTGCACTTACGTGTCAAAGGTGTCTCCAAATACATGCCAGACCGAGGGCCAGACCTGGTGGTTGTCCCTGGGAAAGGAGGTGGAAACACACGGGTCTTTTGACCTTTATACCGAGATAAAACTAATTGGGAAGAGGAGGAGTAGGAAAGAGAAGAGGGGGACTAGACCTAGCGCTGGAAGATGAGGCTCAGGCCCCGTGACCACTGCCTACCCACTGAGCAACTTGGGGCCAGGCGTGGGATCTCCGTCTCAGCGTGCTCATCCACAAATTAGACATGACAGCAACATTCAGCTCACAGAGTTATTATGAGAATAGCAGAGGCCATGCATTTGAATGCACTCTGCTCACTAGAAAGAGTAAATGCAACTTGTTATCAACTAATGGCCAAAGACCAACAGCTGGAGGTGCAGAATGCGCGAGAGGGCTCCCGGCTGGTTACTCCTTACCAAATAATTAATAAACTCCATTTAAATAGTAATAAAATGAATTTGGGTTCCAAGTGTTTAATTTACATTGACCCCTGGGGGCTTCTGAACATTCGTATCTTGTTCAAGTCATCCTTTGCCCTGTGTAAAGTTGCAGAAGCCCCAAGGCATCTAATGGGGATGACTGGGGGAAATCAAAAGGATCAAAATGACAAATGAGTTTTTCTCTAGGCTAATAACTCAATAAGCAGAAAGGAATGTCCTCCCCTTTAAATGTATACGAATGCATATGTAGTTCACACTTTCACTGTGACACAGGTCTCATTAATTGCGTCCAATGATGTGTGTGTGTGTGTGTGTGTCTCCAAGACTGAGACACACATACTAAAGAGTGATACTGGCCACATCTACTCTGGGCTTGGAGGGTAAGTTCAGCGAGTGCTGGATGCTGGCAGTGACCAGTGCTGGAATGAAAAGCTTCATGGAATGTGAGGATCAGGCAGTAGGTGGGGGAAGGTGGGCTGGGAAGGCATGGTGACGCCTGTGCCACGCTCATCCGCAAACTTAACGCGACCTGCTGGAGATCTGCGGCTTTGGAAGCCCAGCTCTGGAAACCTGCATAGAGTATTTAAAGCCAGGGTATCAGCACGTTTATAAAGTGGGTTTATGATAATATAAAAAATTCAGTTAATAAGCCCGAGACCCAAAAGATGAACCCATGGGGTAACAAGAGTGTGAGGCTGTGAGAGGCAGAGAAAGGTGGCTGACGTGTTCCCACTTGAGCAAGGGTTTGTTATGCTGTTCAGATCAAAACTGGCTCCAATGGCATGAGTAATTCTGTGCAGCCTCAAAGGGGACTGGAGGGGGCCACACAGTCGTCTGAGGTCAACCTTCAAAGAGACAGGCTTCCATTTATGGGCTCAAGCACTGACACACACACGTCCACAGGAGCTCAGGGCTGCTGACTGAGTTATTTTTAGAGCCCTGCCGAGGACTAGGCAATACCACGATCTTCATGATTCATCATATCATGATTCTCACACACTTTAGCCTGAATCCATTTGGTGCACAAAAAATGTGTCATTTCTTTATAGGAGGTTTTTTTTTTTTTTTTTTTTTTGAGATGGAGTCTTGCTTTGTCACCCAGGCTGGAGTGCAGTGGCATGATCCTGATTGACTGTAACCTCTGACTCCTGGGTTCAAGCGATTCTCCTGCCTCAGCCTCCTGAGTTGCTGGGATTAAAGGCGCCCGCCACCACACCCAGCTAATTTTTGTATTTTTAGTATAGATGGGGTTTCACCATGTTAGCCAGGCTGGTCTCGAACTCCTGACCTCAAGTGATCCGCCCGCCTCGGTCTCCCGAAGTGTTGGGATTACAGGTGTGAGCCACCGTGCCCGGCCTATAGAAGGAATTTGACAGTGCAAATAGACAGGAAAGCCAGGCTCTGCACATCACATGTGACTGAGAAGAGTCTATGTTTGAAAGAATAAGCTAAATTCCACAGAACTATAGCAAACCTTGAGAATCACCGAGCTCTCCTCTTCTTTCTCAGTTTTACTTGTTTCTTCCTCAAATGTTGCCTCATTTTTGTTGAGCAAAGATCTCCAAATGGGTGACAGCCTTTCCTATTCTTGGGCAATATGTTTCTAAAGGGTGGGGTCTGACAGTGAACTTGCACTGTTTGGGATTTGTACGAGTCTAATTTCTTTAATTTGGCTATTTTAGTTATAGCTGAATAAAAGTAAACGATATTTTCCAAACCCTCTTTTTGAGCTTTCGCAAAATAGCTTCCTTTAAAGAATCATGAAACGAACCCTGACTGGCATTTCCGAGTGTGAGCCGCCTTCCAAGAAGGATGTCTACTGAGACTGTAAGAACTGATCTTTGAGGCTAACCAAAAACCCACTCTAAAGGTTTCCTGTTCCTTAAATACAGGGTTGTGAAAAAAATATATAAACAGAAAAAGCAGGGAAATAAACTTCAAGAGCTCTTTGGGAAGAGTATCTACTTTTCACGTGATTAAAATGTCACCTTTATGACACTTGGAGTGTGATTAAAATGATGACGCACTTGTTTTATCTGGATGGGCCATGAATCCTGGTTCATTATGGTGTTCTATAAATAAACATACTCCACAACCCAACTCAGACTTGACACCTCTTAGCTGACATCTGAAAACTTACCCTTTGCATGTTTTCAAAGTGTCAGCTTGATAAACCTAAACTTTGTAGGGTTTCTGTGGATGGAGACTTTAAAAGAATAAACAGAATAACAGATCAGTGCAGAAAACAAGGACACGTGTGAGGAGGTACTGCAGCTGCCATTCACTCCCGATTTCAGGTGACTGCTTTCTGGACTGAGGTGTCACACTGACCGAGGTTTGAATGTACACTTTGCAGCTTACAGGCTGTGAAGCCTTGGGGACATGACTTTAGCTTTCTGAGCTTCGGTTCCCTCAGGTGGGAAATGAGGACAAAAATGCCCACTGTGTAGCTGTCAACAGGATCAAACAAAATAACACACGTAAGGCAGACTACAGAGCTTTGGAACACTGTTGATGTGAAAAAGGAAAACTGGATCAAGAGAAAGGTTCATAAACCAAAATAAAAGCACTTTTGGGAAATATAAACACTCCGAAAAGAAAAACTCAGGTAAGTCTCTGTCCATTGAAGCAGAAGCAAGTTCAGTGGTGGAACATGGAACTGCAGGTGGTATGAGGTCAATGTCATGAGTTAGCGGCCAAGGCCGCCGTGCTGAGTCCGGCTTCTCCTCCGGGTGAGCCCGCTTCCTGTCCCCGCTCTTCAGCATGGCACTGCCCACGAGCGACTGGCACTGAGAAGCTCTGGCTGCAAATACCCATACTTCAAACATTTTCCTTTGTGAAAAGGAACAAGCCAGATACTATTCTTAGGAGGAAAAAACCCACAAGCCTTTTTCCTACAAGTAAGCTCAGCAAGTTTGTCGTCCCCACTCCCCACATCCACACAAGGGTTTTCATTATTCACGGCGTCAGAATACAGAGCAGTGTTCTGTGCCTCTCCAAACCCAGGCCACACTGGCCCGTTCAGAGGGCCCAAGGCTCAAGGATGGCAGGGAAGCTCTATGGGTTAAGGTGCCTGGTATTTCCAGAGAGCTTTCTGCTCCTTATTTATTTATTTATTTATTTGAGACAGAGTCTCGCTGTGTCACCCAGGCTAGAGTGCAGTGGCGCAATCTTGGCTCACTGCAACCTCCACCTCCAGGGTTCAAGTGATTCTCCTGCCTCAGCCTCCTGAGTAGCTGGGACTACAGGTGTCTGCCACCATGCCTGGCTAATTTTGGTGTTTTTACTAGAGATGGGGCTTCACTATGTTGGCCAGGCTGGCCTTGAACTCCCGACTTCGTGATCCGCGCGCCTCGGCCTCCCGAAGTGCTGGGATTACAGGCGTGAGCCACTGTGCCTGGCCTCCTTATTTATTTATATGACTGAATACAGCAGCATTTCCAGTCACTGGGTCCTCAGCAATAACTGGTAAATGAAGAATGTACATGAGCATTTAAAAATAGTTCAAAAAAAAGTCAAAATCTGCAAAGCCTATGACATGAGTCACCAACTTTGGTTATAAAATAACGTGGGGTGTCACATACCCCGAAGGTTGTTCAGTTGTACCTGCTGGAGAAAGGAAACACCATAAACCAAGGGATCACCGAGCGGAAAAACAGCCTTCCTGCTACCAAGCATTAGGTCCAGGACAAGGGCGAGGGAGAAATCATTTCAGGAGAGCTGCACGTAAGTGGATTTACAAACTAGTTAGCACAACTGCCTTGCAGAACGGGAACACAAATGGCTTGTAGTTCTGGAAAGGAAGCCACTTGGACCAGGAAGAATGGATAAAGAAGGGTGACTCACACAAGCACCACGCCGCTGCAGGTTAGCTGAGCCATATGGGAGGAATGCGTGCACACGCACTGTGACACAGGTGACAGAGAGGGACACAGGACATCAAGGTCCTATGTGAGGGGCAGCAGCAGCCAGGGAGGTGTTCGTTTTCACCCAGGCAAGAGGCTGCCCTGTGAGCACAGTGGCATGAGGACAGGCTGCTAACGAGCAGCAAGAAGGAGGAAGGCTTGTCCCCATCTCGGTTGTCACCATCAGGGAAGCCCTCCCTGCCTCCTGGCCAGGCATGTAGTCACCCTCCCCAGAGCACTCGTGGTAGTGTCCACACCATGACTGGCACATAGCCAATCACCTAGGGAGCTTTCCACACACACACACGCGTTTACACACATGCATATGCACACATGGCCATGTGTGCACCCACACCCCTACATCTGAAGCTCTGGGGCAGGGCCTGGGAATGTATGTTCCTTCTGATGATCAGCCAGGTTTGAGCTTCACTAGACTAACTGGGCGTGGTGGCTCATGCCTGTAATCCCAGCACTTTGGGAGGCTCAGGTGGGCGGATCTTGAAGTCAGGAGATTGAGACCATCCTGGCTAACACGGTGAAACTCTGTGTCTACTAAAAATACAAAAAATTAGCCGGGCGCGGTGGCGGGCGCCTGTAGTCCCAGCTACTCGGGAGGCTGAGGCAGGAGAATGGCGTAAACCCGGGAGGCAGAGCTTGCAGTGAGCTGAGATCCGGCCACTGCACTCCAGCCTGGGCAACAGAGCGAGACTCCATCTTAAAAAAAAAAACAGCCAGGTGCGGTGGCTCAAGCCTGTAATCCCAGCACTTTGGGAGGCCGAGACGGGCGGATC